>NW_019743656.1:5422637-5581592 GCF_002891405.2 Cryptotermes secundus
GAGACACTGGGCACTACTGTTTACAGTAGCCGTTTTGAATGAAGTAACCCGTGTTTTTGTTTGAAACTGTATGTGGCGACCCATCAGACGTTCTTGAGCTACTTGGGAGGGGGGCAAGTTCTGAAGCATTATTTGAAGTGATCCATCCTCGCACAGTTAGTAACCGGCGAAATACTTCGCGAATTTCTTCGATTCTCTACAGGAATACTGTATCGCTTACTGTAGGTACAGAGAGGCTATAAAGCTATTTATGTTCCTGCTGCCACCGTATAGACTGATTAGGACCTATAACAATGTGCAGAACTGCACTTTTCGAGACTGTAGAGTAACATTTTATAGCTTACTGTAGGTGCAGAGAGGCTGTAAGGCTATTTAGGTTCCTTCTGTCACCGTACAGACTGATAGGGACCTGCAACAGTGTGCAGAACTGCATTTTTCGTGATTGTACAGGAACATTGTATAGCTTCCTGTGGCTCAAAGAGGCTGTAAAGCTATTTACGTTCCTGCTGCCACCGTACAGACTGATAGGGACCTGCAACAATGTGCAGAACTGCACTTTTCGTGACTGTGCAGGAACATTTTATAGCTTACTGTAGGTGTAGAGAGGCTGTGTAGCTATTTAGGTTCGTGCTGTCAACGTACAGACTGACAGGGACATGCAACAATGTGCAGAACTGCACTTCTATTTGACCTGTAGAAATGGGAGATCGGTTATCACAAGTTTTGAGAACCTCTGAACTAACCCATTTCCATATATCTTCGAATCTGTAAACTGTTTAATTTAGTCTACTCTGTTAGTGACATTCTGCAGTGCATCTTGCCTCCAACACTTGCGCGCTCATTGAGCGTCTTTCTGCTCTGAGAGCGAGCCGCCTCCAAGGGCAGCCCATTGCCAAACCTTTTACGGACCACACTGCTCTGTGCATTGACGTCAATACGCGTTCCTGAGGTGCCTAATCTTAGAGAGGAAACCCCTGAAAATACCAGTGAACATACAGCGCGCTCATACAGTAACATTCCTTCCCGTCTCTTCAGTTAAATATTAACGGCGTGGTTTCCAGCCTTTGTATATGACCCTCTCAGCGTAGCAAATACCTTATCACGCCCCCTCTAAGTGTTACGTATATGTAAAGAAAGGGGCCAGGATAGCTCTGTCGGTATAGCGACTACGGGTTATAGGCTGGACAACCGGGGTTCAATTCCCAGCAAGGGTGAGAGATTTTTCTTTTCTCCACAGCGTGCAGAAAGGCTCTAGGGCCCACCCAGCCTCCTATTCAATGAGTACAGGGAGCCCTATCCCTGGAGGTAAAGCGGCCGGGGCGTGAATCGGACCAATCACCTCCATGTAGTGCTGTGTTCAATTATGTTTGAGCTATAATTCCAGTTCCCCCCCCCTGTATGCCTTCATGGCATAGTGCTTAATTACGTAATTGAGTTTAGGGAAATTTTTAACTTTTTTACCTTTGTGTATAAAGAACAATTTCTGAAATTTTTCGCTTGTAAAATTAATACATTTCAGGTTTTTATGAATTAATAATATTTATTGATGTTTTACGAAGATATGAAATTTAACAATCGACCTCTGACATTTTCAGAATATCCCGTGTCCCCTTTAAGAAAATAATCTCTCCTACCCCGCCGGAACTCCTCTAAGCCGCGGTTGAAAGTGAGCAAGCTATGATGTCTTCTGAGTAGCAATTGGGTTGGCTTGGGCAGCGATTTTCGAAAAACGTCCATAACCCTAAATTTATAAGCTTCCAAAAATAACAGAAAATTATTTCCTTTTCAGTTTATTTTTAATATTTCAAATTGACTATATGCTAAACCAATAAAAGTGCGCGGGAGTGCGACAGCCGCTGCGCGCGCAGCTTAGAGGAAACGTTGCCCCCCCCCCTCCTTCTCAAATGTGGCGCACTCCACTCTCTCTGATCCTCTTTACACCCTCCCATCGCATACCCCACAAAAAGCACAGGGTACTTCATATAACAAACATATTGTCGCGTATCGCGGGGTATATCGCGACAAATAAATTCNCCCAAACATATAACCAGAGTACTGTGTGCCCCACAAGTTGTAAGCGACATTATGAACACCACAAATTAAGTGTATAAGTTATTTGATACGCCAGAAATATGAAGTAAGTCGCCATAGCCAACATTAAATTCACTTAACCATAGATAACAGCCCATTCGAACCTCATGTAACTTAGCCTAGTCTAACTTTACCTCACCTAACATTAAACTAAACTAGGGGTTAGTTGCCGGGTTCTGTGTTTTCGCTTGAACTCTGGGATCATGAGTTCGAATCCCACTCAAGGCATTGATGTTTGCGTTTATTATGTGTTTGTGTTGTCCTGTATAGGAGCGGCCTTGCTACGAACTGATCCCCCTTCCATGGAATCCTACCGACTGTCTAAGGTTAATAAGCTGAAGTAAAACGAAGCTTTTCACGGATGCCCTGTGCACCATTTGGGGGCACCAGGAATTGATGGATATCCGGTTCTGAGCCAAGACTCCCTAAACTAAAATAACCCTACCTAACTTAAGTCCAACCTAAAGGGACCCTCTCTAGCGTAATCTGATCTATTCAAACACTGCCCATTCTAAACTACCCCACCTTACCATAAGCCAGTCCTGCTTAACCTAGCCTAAAACTATCAAATCTGAACTAGCCCTACTAAAGAACCTAACCCAACCAAACCGTACCTAATCTAACTTCACCTAACCTAAAAATAACCCAGTCTAAGCTATCTTAACTGGTCTCTACTTAATTAATTGCACAGAAATGCCAGTCTTCGTCTCGACGCCAAATCACCAATTCGCACCACGACATACTCGTAGGTGGGCTTACTGCCAGTGTCCCAACAGCCCATCACGTACAATCACGTGAAAGCCACATGGACAAGTTTTGCGAGATTGGGCAGAGTTCAAGACCGCACGGAAATAGTCTCAGCCTACCACTTCTGTAGGAATGCCGCGCGCACCGTCTCCGAGTTCGAACCCCACCCGCGTACCAGTCGTCTCACAAGAATGGTTAGACTTTATAGCGTCGGATTATAGGAAGTGATGAATCATTAATTAAAAAGGATTAAGAAGGAAACGGTCGTGGCGTGATCTTGGCACAGAAATCCCTGGAGTAACTGAGTAAACTCACGAAACATCTTGTTCAGGAGATAGAAATCCTGATACCTATTGGATAGGAGGCTGAGTGGATCCCAGAGCCGGTCTGGACGCTGTGTATCATCATCATCAGTGATCTGTCGGACGACAGGTCCACAGTCTCTTCCAAAACAATTCCTCCACTTAATGCGATCTAGAGCTTTCTCCTTCAAATGACAGTATCCTCTTCTGTCCCCAAGGTCATCCAGCATCTTCTTACGTCTTCTTCCTCGTCTTCTTGTCACTTCTATCCGCCCTTCTATCTTTCCTTCGATAACTTCTTTTAGAAGGCAGTTTCTGCGTAAAACATGACCAATCCAATTAGCCTTCCGTTTTCTTATTTCGTGTAGGATATTCCTCTGCTCACTGACTCTAATTAACACTTCTTCCTTTCTCACATAATCGGTCCAGTCGATCTTCTCCATCCTTCTCCAACACCACAGTTCGAAACTTTCCAGATGTTTCTGATCTACTGCCCTAAGTGTCCATGTTTGAGCCCCATACAGAGCTATGCTCCAAATGTAGCATTTCACTAGTTTCTTCCTCAAATTTAAGTCCAATTTGCTGGTAAAACGATTCTTCTTCTTGCTAAATGCAGCTTTTGCCATGGCAATCCTGGATTTAATTTCACGTATGTGAAGAGAAAAATCTTTTACCCCTGCTGGGACTCGAACCCCATATTCTCCGCTTTATTCGCCCACTGCTTACTGCAAGCGCAGGCGAATTGTGTCTAGAATTTCTGGGCAAGAATGGTAAATGGAGCTGACTGCGTGAAATGAAACAGAGACCTGCAAACCGTTATCCAAAGCGGTCGATGGATGCCAGGCAGATCTGTGAAAAGTAAGATAAATTAAAATCCCTGTGAGGCTGCACCACTAATTTGTACTTACAGATTTGTAAATGGAGACACTTTGTGTGGTTCTTAATCCTTCTGAAGTCCAGTGGTTATTTTATGTGCCACCTGATTTAACTTTAAAAATCTCTCCATTTTGTGTACAAAGTGTTCCTTACGATTCTTATAAAACAAACAACAAACTCCGGTGTTACTACAATCAGACACAACACACAGATGACATACATCACACAAAATAACACATCACACTCAAACAAAACACAGCACACGAAACTACGCAAACAACGAAGGACACAGTGAATACAATGAAAATACAACTATAACGAATACAGTTACAACTACAATTATATAAATTCATATAATAAACAGGAATTATTTCCCTAAACAGTATTAACCAGTTTGTCTCTGTAACGCAGTGTCTCTCAACCGACGGGCCGCGGCCCGGTACCGGGCCCTGGCATCAATTATACCGGACCCTCGTCTTATAAAAATAATTTACCGGGCCGCGGTTTAACAAAGGTTGAGAACCACTGCTGTAGCGGAGACGTAATAAGTTTTCCTGGAGGCAGGACCTGAACACACACACGTGCGCGCGTGCGTCAGTGATCGTCCATTCGGGATTTATGAATCTGACAGGACAGAGCTGTATTGGTATTGTTAGAGGGACTGCATTGAGGGTGGGATGGGTATGTAGATGGTATGATGGAAAGAATAAATTTAAATTTCGTCTGAAAATTGAATAATACGTATACCATAATGGATCAGAGACAAAGAGATTTTAAATAAAGGCATTAGATTCATCTTGTGATATGTGTTGGGGTTTCCTGCCTTCTCTCTATCGTTATTTTTGTCTGAAATTCTTCCCCTGTTTTTACTCTTCCTATCTGCATTCATTTATTTTCTCCCTTCTTTATTACTTGGTGCCTTTATTAACCAAAATTCTCATCATTTGATCAGAATGGATTAAACGAATGTGACAAGTAAGAACAATTTTAAAAGTAAGCCAAAAGGTGTAGAAGTAAAGTCCGAGGACACAGACTGAGGTAGCTGGGAGATATAGAAGATGATTTACGAGAGCTAAAGGTGAAGAGAAGGACGTATAAGTCAGATATTCAAGAACAATGGACGTCTGCTGTAAAGGAGGCCAAGGTTCTTAGAAAATAGTACAGCCAAGGCGTAAATAAGTAGGTAACATTATCAGAATAGGTATTACCACATTTGAAAGATAATTGATGAATATTTAATCTGTAAGCATTAATTCTGGTATCCACCAGTGGATCGTGAGATCATTAAAAGTTTCCGAAATATATGAGTCGGTATAGCTGCGGGCTACACGGCCCGGGTTCGATTTCCAGGAGTGCAAGATTTTTCTTTTCTCTACAGCTTCAAGACCGACTATAGGTGCCACCCAGTCCTCTTTGCACTGGGTACCAGGGGCTCTCTCCCAAGGGATAAAGCGGCAGGTGAATGAAACTGACCACTGACCTCTATCTAGTGCGGAGGTCAAGAATGGTGGAGCTATACTTTCAATCCCCCATACGTCTTCATGGCATAATGCTTAACTAATTACGTATAGGGACAACTGTGCCTTTTTAAGTTTCTCAAATGGTTTGTAGGAAAGCATGAAACTTGTACGAGTAATTTTGAATTGTTTCATTTTGGTCCGTTACACTATCAATCACAAATTGTCAACAGACAACGCGTAAGAAACATCCGACCATAAGCCTACACAACCTCAAGTTGACGCTTCGCATCATCGGGACGAATCAACAAGAAGGAGCCGAACATTTTACTTTAAATGTTTTAAACTTTTAAATATTTTAACATTGACGGCTCAATTTGAGGGCAATTTTCAGATGGAATGCAAGAGTTGTACGTGCATTCAATGCTACTAGAAAGTGTTGTGCTTTTACACTTCGACATCTGTAACAGCGTCCACGCAGTTTACATACTGTGTACGTTAAGCAGCGCCAGTGTTTTCATGTGTTTGTAATACGTGCCTCTGATGATGGTTTCTCTTGAACCGAAACATGTAAGGCAAGTGAGATAAATAAGTGACCTAAAAACATTGTTACACTCGACGGATTTTTCATTGACAATTTGTACGAGTAATGTTAATTAATGTAACATTATATACACCATATCATGGAAATTCGTGCCAGGCTCATGTGTATATATATTTATGTAAGTGCTGGATTGGATTCGATGATGCAACCCACCAAACTAAAAGCGTCTTCGAGATTCATCTAGTACTCATGCCCATTTCTGATGACCTCAATAATAAAAGTGATATGTCACCGCGTACAAGGTTCTCGCAATCTTAAATTCCGCATTAAAATGCCCAGATACCTTATCAGATACGTAGTAACATGCATGGAATGTTCTATCACATTCTATCAAATTTCACAAGATGCGCGTGTTCCTTAACAAGCCGCAGACACGACACTGTGGCACCGGATAATAATTATTAAGGTCTGATTATATCGCTACAGATGTTACAACATCGCGGTGACACATTTCATCATATGTGTGCAATCATCAGTTTGCAAGGTATCAGAGATTACAGACACGAGAAGCGTACACAATTCTTCACAGGACTCGTAGAACGAAATGACGATATCTGTTACACTGCGCGGTGTGTCTTGACATCTACTGGCAGAAGCATGGATTATCAGCATTACATTAGTTTTAATATCATTGAAAACTAACGTAAGTTCCTTCCTCTGTGATTAGCCAAGTGTTGGGTGGCAGGTGAAGTCAACAACTGGAAAGACTGAGGTTGTGAAAGCATATATAATGTCCAAGGAAATTTCTTGAGAGTAAAGGGCGGCCGGCGTGTAAGGTTGACAACTTCATCGCCAACTGTGAGCCGATTTTCCAGAAAATGTGGGAGCCTCGACGTCTCACAACCCTATGGGCCTCCATGCCCTCTTACAGAGATAGCTTTACCTTATGTATATACATATATAATTTTCTTGTTCAAATAAAAATATCAGTACCAAGCGGGTTTACGTAACCGTAACGCTTTTGACTTTTGTATTCAGGGGGTGCTCGGTTCTAATGTCGACCGGGACACTGATTGTCCTAACTCAGGTCATTTTTAGTTTTCCTCATTCCCTCCAGGCAAATTCCGGAATAGTACCTCGATTAGACTATGAGTGCTTTCTGCCATTCCTATCATTCTAGCCTGAAGGTCGCGGGTTGGATTCCAGATGAGGTCATTGGCTTTTTCAATTGACCTAACTTTTCCAGCCGCACTATGGCCCTAAGGTCGACTCAGCCTCTGACAGAAATGAGTACCAGGAATCTTCCTGGGGGTAAAGGGCGGCCGTCGCATAAGGCTGACAACCTCACCGCCATCTGTGAGCCGATTGTCTAGAAAATGTGGGCGCCTCGATGTCTCACAACCCTATGGGCCTCTACGGCCTGTTACAGGGATAGCTTGGCGCGTAAGGTTGACAACCTCACCCACATCTGTGAGCCTACTGTCTAGAGAAAATGTGGGAGCCTCTACAGCCTGTTACAGGGATAGCGTTAGTTTTTTTTTTTGCCTCTACTGGCAGGTTCGTAAAGTAACGCACAGTCCCTAACCCACTCCTGAATGTTCTGTTAAACATATTCATATCATCAGATCAGTATAATTTATATAGGCCCATACACGGATTTTTGTGGTAGTTGTGTACTTGCAAACCCCAGAGTAATTCGATGCGTTAATCTAAAAACGCTGTTTCAAATTACAGAGCCCACCTAACGGGATGAGAAGACAATCTTTGATGCAGAGAAGGTAGATGGAGACAGCAGGTGTCTCCGAAACGTTTATTTCCGTGTAAAACAACTAAGAGGCATCACATTTCAGAATACATTAATATTCATGTCACATTTTTGTTCTGTCTTACAGGTTACATTAGCTTCACGATGTATTGATTTTATTCTGGCGTTTACACGTAGAAGCCATGGAAAAACAAGCAAAGGCCAGACGTTTCGAATACGTAAAAACTATCACTGGCACAGTCACGATCTGTTTGTCCATGGTGAGGAATTCGTACAAATCATAAGAGGTTAAACAGTTCCGTCCAGTGTGACTAGTAAAGATTTTTTTATTTCAATCCTTCATACCTTACATGTTTCTTATACTTATATTTTTCGCACAAACTTACGTTTAAATCATTTCAGAAAAATTTAAAATCGCCCTAGGTTTGTGAGTCTCTATATATTGAGACAGATTGTGTCCTATGAACAATTAATTTCAATTTTTGGTATTAATATTTAGCATGTTTACTTCTTTTTATTTCTTTCCGCAAATATCCAGGGTGGGGGGCAGGCAGATTCCTGGCTTGCCCACCCCTACCCCCTGCCGACAACCATGACTTTTATTCTCCGCACACGTCATGCTCATTGTTTCTAGAACACAGTCTGTCGAGATAGGAACTGAAGACAGCAGGATACACTTTATGACTTCATATTTCACAACACTGCTCAAGGGCAGCAACTTCTGCAACGTAATTACAATCAGCGGATAATTAAATTAGATAGCTCTTGTGTTATCATAGTTCGTTAAGTATCAGAATTTAGCATTGGAATTTTCGATGAGAGTTTTGAGTCCAAGAAGCTGAGTTCTTCTTGAGGAGCTTTTTATGGGACCTGAAGGTTCATTATCGTGTTCAAAAAGAGCCCTCCCATTTGTCCCTATCCAGAGCCAGATCAATCCAGTTCATACCGCTCAATCCTATCTCTCTAAGATCCATTCTAATATTATCCACCTACCTACATCTTGTTGTAAGGCCGCAACATAAGTCAAGCGGTTAGTCGCTAGCTTCCCACCACGACGGCCCGGGTTCGATTCCGGGTCTGGTCAAGTTGAATTTGTGGTGGACAAAGTGGCGCTGGGGCGGGTTTTCTCCGAGTACTTCGGTTTCCCCTGCCAATCTTCATTCCACCAAATTATCCATCATCATAATCACCCGGAGCAGGCTACAATAGGCCAATCAGTGGCCGCCGTGCCGAGTGGACCCAGTTGGACTCCACCCCCCACTAAGCGAATTAAAAAAAAATCGTCTTGTTGTTCCTAGTGGTCTCTTTCCTTCTGACTTTCCCACCAATACCCTACATGCATGCCTCTTCCTTCCCATTCGTGCTACATGCTCCGCCCATCCCCTCCTCTTTGACTTGATCGTTATAATTACACTTGGATAAGTGTACAGGTTTTGAAGCTCCTCATTATGCAGATTTCTCCAATCTATCACTTTATGCCTCTTCGGTAAAAATATTCTTCTCAGACACCCTCAATTTGTGTTACCCCATTTCAAGCCCGATAAATCCAGGTCACGTCTTGCACTCTATTTCACTGAGACCTACTTTAACAATATCACCGCATCTATGATTAGGTCTCTCAAGAGAGTTTGTTATTCTTCAACAGTTTTTCGCCTAAAATTTTATATTCATTTTGCATATCGCCCATGCATGTTACATGCCCCACACATGCATTTCTCTTTAGTTTTTGTAACATGTAGACTCATTGCCGGGTAAAAGATATATAGACAGGTGACACTACAACAGCCGTTGCTAGGAAGCAGCTCTGTGGATTTGTAGTTACGTTCTGTAAGTGTTCAATGAATCCGATTACCAAACCATACTCCCCGTCCATAGTCACTATCACGTGAAATGTTATGCCCTTCACTTCTATATATTTCGCTCCATCAGCAATTTATTGTCCTCGGCACCCTGTTCTCACACATCCTCAATCTGTGTTCTTCCCTCGAGATAAGAGAAATTTTACGCCTATACAAGACAACATGTAAAAGTTCATTCTTACTCCCAGTGAATGTTTACGGCCGTTGCTGGATAAAGGCGTTTTGCCTTCTGGCAGACTGTTCACCTCCATCTAGCGCTGAAATTAAGAATACGTGGATTTGTATCTCCACTCCCCTATGGAGGTGAGCCGGGATAGCGCAGTCGGTATAGTGACTAGCTACTGGCTGGACGACCGAGGGGTGGGAGTTCGAGTCCCGGTGGGGTCAAGAATTTTCACTTCTCCATGTCGTCCAGACCGGCTCTGGGATCCATCCAACCTCTTATCCAATGGGTACCGGGGGCTCTTTCCCCGGGGGTAAAACAGTCAGGGCGTGAAGCTGACTAATCACCTCCAGCCTAGTACCGAAGTCAAGAAAATGTGGGTCTATACATCCACTCCCCTATACGCCTTCATGGCGTACAGGGACAACTTGATCTTTTTTTTACTCCTCTATGGAGGGGGACAACCGTGCCTTTTACCCTCACCTGCAAACTCAAAAGTTGCATATCTACATGTTATGTTTCTGTCTTGAGTCCAGAGCCGATCTGTAGACACACGGCGAACCTTGCTGTAAATGTAGCATTTCCCGTATAATGTATAATGTATTAATTTATGCTCACTGCAATACGAGGAAGTGGAAGTAGGGGAAGGGAGGGGATCTTGGAGGTCACCATGACTGCGCAATATTGCTCCGATGATTTATGATAATAATACAAAAGCAGAGGTCATAAATTTTGGAATATAATTCCTGGTCGCAACACCTAGGAAGGACTGAACCAATGAGATTTCCTAAAGCATTCTCAGGCCACAAACCCAGAGGCAGAACGAACGAGGCACGCATATGTAAAAGTTTGCATTTAACAGTTAACAATTTTAAACATTACAGCTGGAACAGGCCTTTAGAACAGCATAACCCATACAGCTGGGCCGCGCCATAGCTCCAGCGGTTAGTCGCTGGCTTCCCACCGCGGCGGCCCGGGTTCGATCCCGGGTCTGGTCAAGTGGGATTTGTGGTAGACAAAGTGGCGTTGGGGCAGGTTTTCTCCGAGTCCCTCGGCTTCCCCTGCCAATCTTCATTCCACAAACTGCTCCACAATCACCCTCACCTATCATCTGGGGCTGGTACAATAGGCCAGAAGTGGCAGCAGTACAAGGGACTTAGTCCCACCCCACTATCAATTAAAAAAAGTTGGTTAATTAGTTATGGAAACCAAAATCGTCATACCAGAGGTGTCGTTGAATACACAGGACTTCTCTTCGGCAGGGTTGCCTACATAGTGCATGTGTTGAACAGGCAGTAACTACGTTCTAGACCAAGACTTAGCCCGTATTAGCATTTAATTTTAAACGCAAATGTTTGAGTAGACGTGTGTTGAAAGAGGAGTCTCTAATCATATAGTTCAGCAGCGATGGTAGATATAGTCTTAAGGAGACAAGGGAACACACAATCTATTTGCGCAGTTTATTGTAGACATTATCCCTTCTACCGTTATACGTACTGAAGCTTGAAGCTCTGATATTCCAGTAGTTTCCGCACTATTCTATTTGCATTTATCATAAATTTATACTTTTCACGTAAAAGAAGTAAAGCTGTATACCTGTAACAGGCTGTGGGGGGCCATAGGGTTGTGAGACGTAGAGGCTCCCACATTTTCTAACAGTCGGCTCACAGATGGCGGTAAGGTTCTTATTCTTACGCTCCAGCTGCCATTTACCCACAGGAAGATCCCTGGTACTCATTTCTGTTAGAGGCTGAGTCGACCCCAGGGCCACAGTGCAGCTGGAAGGATTAAGTCGATTGAAAAATCCAATGACCTCATCGGGAGTCGAACCCGCGACCTTTCAGCTTGTAGCATCACGTAGAGATACAAATCCTTGGTTCCACCGAGGAAGTTGTCTGGAGTGGTAACGTTTGTGACTTTTATTCGGTAGGTTCTCAGTTCGAATCTCGACCCGAATACAGACTATCCTGTGGTATCTCGTAGTTTTCCTCAGTTCCTTCAGAGATGTGCCTGGATATTGTGTTCAAATAGACAATAACCCCTTCCGCGTTCTTCCAGATTCATTATTCACCAATATCTAACTATTGGACGCAATAATTTTTGAGTGGCAGCGTTGTTATGCAAACTACAAATAAATAAAGTTGATGGGATGAGATTTTCACGATGGTGACTATTTAAGTCTTCTGGGATGTGACGTCGTATAGTCTGGTAGAAGCTTACAGACATTTTGAGTAGACATTACATCCAGAGTTAGCTGACTAAACAAACACACAGGTTGCAAGTATTTTATATTTGGTAAATTTAAATAAATTTGATTTATTATTAAATTATTATTATTATTTAAATAATTTACCTCCGCTATACTCGTATATTTTTTAACTTTGGTTTTATGAACGTGTCCCATATTGTCCCGTCCGTCTGTCCTGATATTGTATCCGGTTCATCAAACGGAAAATTTTTACACCGCTTCGTGGCGTGTTGCACCACACACTGTAACTCAAACCACGTGATACAAAGCCATTAGCTCCATTGTGTTAGGCGATCTGCGTGCCTCTACGCATGCTTATGCATTCTACGTCATAGCTCGTGTAGACAACCTTGCGGAGGTTACATCCTGTGTGTTTGAATTTCCCCCAGGTTAACTAATTACTCCTCCTTTACCAGTCTTGTATAATTAACTCTAGCACGTCACTATACCGACTCAGCTATCCCGGGTCAATAAAAATAGTAATATCTCTGGGGGTAAAGGGCGGCCGGTTCGTGAAGCTGACCACTCAACTCCAACTAGTGCCGAGATCAAGAAAACGTGGATCTATACATCCACTTCCCCATACGTCTTTATGGCGTAGTGCTTAATTAGTTAAGCACAAGGATTTTTTTTTGTGGCGCTACAGCCCCTGTTTGGGCCTAGGCCTACCTCCATGAAACTCTCCGTTTCACTTCGGTATACTAGATCTTACACATTCGGTAGGACTCCTTGGGCGAGTGATCAGCTCGTCGCAAGGCCTCTACCTGTAGACAAACACAGAAAGACGCACACAAACATCCATGCCCTGAGTGGGATTCGAACCCACGATCCCGGCTTCCGAGTGAGCGAAGACAGTAAGCACAGTGATGGCTTTTAATAATAATAATAATAATAATAATCTGAGTACTATCATCTGCTTGTTGGAGCTATTTCACACATTTATATGATGTAGGAGACGAGACAGCTCAGTCGGCATAGCTACAGGCTACATGGCTGTTTGGCCGGGTTCGAACCCCGGCAGAGGCAAAATATTTTTCTGTACTCTACAGCGTCCAGACCGGCTCCGGGGCCCACCCAGCCTCCTATACAATGAGTGTCGTGGGTTCTTTCCCCAGGTGAAAGCGGCCGGTTCGTGAAGTTGACCAGTCACCTCCATCTAGTGCCGAGATCAAGAACTGAGGAGAATATTCGGACCGAAGAGAGATGAGGTGATGGGAGGTTGGAGATAACTGCATAACGAGGAGCTTCATAACTTGTACTCTTCTCCAAGTATAATTAGAATGATGAAGTCAAGCAGGATGGGATGGGCAAGGCATGTAGCACGAATTGGGGAGAAGAGTAATGCATGTAGGATATTGGTGGGAAAGTCAGATGGGAAGAGACCACCAGGAAGACGAAGGCGAAGGTGGGTGGACAATATTAAAACGGATCTTAGAGAGATAGAATGGGATGGTATGGATTGGATTGATCTGGCTCAGGATATGGACCGGTAGAGGGCTCTTGTGAATACGGTAATGAATCTTCGGGTTTCATAAAATGTTGGGAAGTTCTTGAGTAGTTGCACAACTGGCGGCTTCTCAAAAAGGGCTCAGCTCCATGAGTGAGTGATACCTTCACCCCCTCATGCGTCTTTATGTGCTGCTTAATTAATTAAGCATAGGGATGGCTTTACTTTTGCTTTTCAGTTTGTGTATTTGATGTAGCAGATTTCTGAACGAAGTCTTACAGCAGTTACGTGCTTATAGGCGCCACTCAGACTGGAATTTTGTGAATTCAGCGGAGCGAAGAGCCGACAGAAGTTGAGTGTCTTGTCATTTAGCCGTTGTGAAATTGCAGTGAACTTCAAGAGACCTCGCTCACGCTCATGAGCACTGAGAGAGCAAAAAGAAAAAGTTCTAAATCCATGCAGCTGAGCCTTTCTTCATAAAAATTCCTCATTATGCAATTTTCTCCAACTTCCTGCCACTCCATTCCTCTTCGGTCCAAATATTCTCATCACCCTGTTCTCAAACACCCTCAGTCTTCGTCCCTCCCTTAGTTATCACGGACTAAGATTCGCATCTCTTTCTTCTGCTAATGGGAGAAAGATTGCAGCTAAAGTTGCCATGAGACATTTTTTTCTAGCCACCAATTTAAAGCGATTTTTAACAGTAGTTCATCAAAATTTTAAATTTATTTCTTTATTTGTTACATACCATATAATACTGTACTGGACTGTATAATACTTTGGACCATTTGGTGGAGCGCTACGGACCACCACCGGTCAACGGACCACAATTTGAGAAATACTGGTCCAGACAGTGATCAGACGTCATTCGTAAATGAAAGTCAGCTCTGTAATGCCGCCCGTCAAGGTCAAATTTACGAGTTCTTGCTCAATCAGCTTGTCTCCCTCCAACATTACATTAAACATTGTCAACAATTTGATTGCACATTTCATAAATCAACTTTATCAACATTCTGTCCCAAAGTCGCTAAAAGAAATATTTCTGGTTGTATTTTCTCTCTTTGCCTCCTACTACATACTGGTTTCCTCCTTGGCTTACTTTTCATTCCTGAAGTGTAAGGCAATACATCTCTCCGAAACGTCGATTGGTTTCCACTGGACTTCACGGTGTTGTATGCAACGTAATATAGATCTTAAAGTATTTTATAGTTCCCGCCCTTTATAACCACAAATTCATCTACGATTAAAAGGGACAATCATTTAATGTTGTATGCCCTGTAGGAAATTCGTTGTTTATTTTGAGAATCGCTCTGATTCAAGAGCGTTCTGTCAGAACTACACAACGTAACAGGTACGGTAAGCCAAGTTCCTGTTTTGCAAGTGAAAGTTGCGTCATGTGGAAAGGGAATAAATAAAATGGGATGTCATGACTGATTTTAACGACACATTCAATACTTCAATACTGAGGCTATACATGTAAAAACGTCGACTAAGGGCATCAATTGGCCGCTCCATAGCTCAAGCGGTTAGTTGCCGGCTTTCCACCGCGGCTGCCCGGGTCAGGTCATATTGGATTTGTGGTGGACAAAGTAGCACTGGGGAAGGTTTTCTTCGAGTATTTCAGTTTCCCCTGCCAATCGTTATTCCACCAATTGCTCCACAATCACCATTATCTATGATCGAGGACTGGTACAGTAGGCCAATAGTGGCCGCAGAATCAAGTGGACTGAGTCTCACCTCATAAGAAAAAGAAAGAAAATAAATGGGGGGGGGGAGATTTAAAGTCTGTGACGATAGTACGTGTACATTAGTACAAATATTATATTTTTTGACATTATCTATCGTCCCGTCTTTATCTAAAATCGCCCTCCTGTTTATTTTTCAAAACACAAAGTTTCGGAGACTGGATTCTGTCTCCGTCTTCTCGGACCCAATCTCTAGAGCTAGTCCCCATCTCCGGAGATAAACAGTATGGTGATTTTACGTAGACAAAGACGGAACGATGGATAATGTCGAAAAACATAATATTTATAAAAAAAAATAAAAGGGGATGAATTTCAAACTGCGAAGGATTTTCAAGGAACCGGTCGTGACCTAATCCAGGTACTATTCCGGTATTTGCCTGGTAGGACTGATAAAAACCACGAAAAACATAACAGATACCCCGGCCCAGGCTCGATACCGGACACATTCCGCAAAAAGTCCAGAGCATACCTCTAGACTATGCGTTTGGGGCAAGCTGCTTTGACAGAAGCATTCATGAATGTAGCGTTTACAAGCTGTCATAGATATTAAACGGATAAATGTATGCTGTGACACGCCATTGTCGCCGCGCGACAGGGCAATTTATAACAACGCATTACATTAAGAATCGCCATTCGTCTCGTAACAGTGTGAGCCAGCCTTCTGGCGCCAGTGTCTTACGTCACGTAATGTCCGTGACCATGGCTCCTTCTTTATTCTAGTCTTCTGAGAATTGGACGGAGCCCCCCTGGCCTCCCAGAGACATTGCTAATTGGTTGTTAAATAACAAGACAGATATCGCTTTCACTTCCCGACTTCTTGGCCAAATCGTTGTTATCCTAAATCAAATCACTTTCACGCCTTGTCACGCTGTGTTGGACTTTGTCCATCGGATAAGATTGTTTTCGGATTGAACATGTGTCATCATAGTTTGAAATGTACAATAGACACTCAGCAGTGAGCAGTCCATTTGTTACCTTTACTTGCCCTTTTTTTTAGGTGGCCAACAGACACTAATTAACCAACAAGTTCATTGTTTGGTCATACGTAAGTTTTTTTTTTTTAAATTTACAACAGAAACTCAACAATGAACAAGTCTATTCGTCAGTCTCACGTTTTGATGCAGGAAAACCACTGGAGTCTACTATGAAAGATCTTTCACTTTTGTATTTTCAAACTTTCTCATACATGCAGTAGGAGAAAGTACTGTAAGGTAAAGATTCCCTGTGCTTAATTAATTAGGAAACACGCCATATATACGTACAGGGGAGTGGAGGCATAACTCCATTCATTCATAACCTCGACACTAGATGGAGGTGAGTGGGGGGCTCACGTTCCGTTTGATTTACTCCCGGTACCTATAGGATAGGAGGCTGGGTGGGCCCCAAACTCGATCTGCAAGCTATGGAGAAGAGATAAAGCTCTTGCCTCTGCAGGAAATTGAACCCCGATTCCTCGATCATCCAGCCCCTAGCATGAGAAAGTATTGTTGTCATGAAAAAATATATATATTTGACAGGTTTACACGTTTTCATCTCCGACTCCAAAATACAAAAAGATGGTTTTGGATTGTCCTTTGTATGTGGGCTATATATTCGTATACATATGCGTCTTGCTAGGGTCTGAAAAAAAAAAGGCACAACTATCCCTGTAACAGGCCGTGAAGGTCCATAGGGTTGTGAGACGTCGAGGCTCCCACATTTTCTAGATAACTGGCTCACAGATGGCGATGAGGTTGTCAGCCTTACGCGCCAGCACCCCTTTAACCCCTCAGGTATATTCCTCGTGCTCATTTCTGTTAGAAGCTGAGTCGACCTCAGAGCTATAGTACGGCTGGAAGAATCAGGCAAATTGAAAAAAAAAAAATCTACATCATCGAGACTCAAGACACAGTGCCTCGACCAACTACGCTGCCGCAGCGTATTTTATTTATATTTGGCGTTTAGACTAATTGATTAGGAACATTATAGCTCAGAAATACGTACCCTTAAAATAGGCAGAAAAAGATTTCCTCGAAAACGGTTCAAGCAATTTCGATTACGCTTCAGTAACTAATGGATCTCGCTGCATAAGACTGCATGGGTGGCATCTTGAGGAAAACAACGGTACGCCACACGATCTGAGTGTAACGCAGAATGAGAATGTGATGTTTTATTAGTGAATGACACGCCCATTCCTATTTAAACGACGTCAGTATTTATACGTAGAATTGTATTCACCACTAAAGAAGACAGTGTTAATATTTTATAAAGCTTAAGGGGGGCTCCGTGTTTTAACATTTATAGGGTGGGGAGATAACGCCCAACTTTTTGGCCTCAGGCAACCAGTCACTGAATCAATGAAATGATCGTTCGATTTTAGGTTCTCACAGAGGTGGGATATAGCGTCGTGCAGTTCGTTGATAGTCAACGGACGTTTCGAAGGAACATGTCTCCTCCATTTCCAACGCTGGTTTCTTGCTTGATTTGTTCTTCGACCCTGAAGATGGAAGGCGACATGTTCCTCCGAAACGTCGGTTGAATTTCAACGGTCTGCGCGGCTTTATATCCTACATGATAAGAACTCTTTGAATCAATCATTCGATCGATAAATATTATACATTTAAATTAAAAAATTAAATCCATTTAACGTCGAATTTAACAGCAGATTTTGTCTGTAATAAGATTAATAAATAAAAAGTAACATTTTAATGTGCAAGTAAAAATAGCAGCATGTATATATATCGATTGGCAAATGGCCTTGTCATGGCCGCTTCCACGTACTGCGAGGTATGGAATGTACTCTGGTACAGTCACACCATGGGATGTGCAACACACGATATGGCTGCTTTCTTGATTGCATTTAACTGCCATGGACAGGTCGTCTCGTAGACAAAGTGAAAACGACCACAACTTCTCGGGGATTGTACACATCTTCTGAGTCCTTACCGAAATTCGGCTCATTCATAAGGATCCCGTTTTTTTTTTAAATTCGCTTAGTGGGGGGTGGAGTCCAACTGGGTCCACTCGGCACGGCGGCCACTAATTGGCCTATTGTGGCCTGCCCCGGATGATTATGATGATGGAGAATTTGGTGGAATGAAGATTGGCAGGGGAAACCGAAGCACTCGGAGAAAACCTGCCCCAGTGCCACTTTTTCCACCACAAATCCCACTTGACCAGACCCCGGGATCGAACTCGGCCCGCCGCGGTGGGAAGCCAGCGACTAACCGCTTGAGCTATGGCGCGGCCAAGGATCCCATTCGTGAATCATTCCCTGGCTCATTCATGGCTGTAGGCCTATAGGTTATGCTGGTCCTGGGATTCCATGTAATTGCAAGTTATTTACGTAGTTTGAAATTGGGTATTATTATTATTATTATTATTATTATTATTATTATTATCAGTGTCTAGATCGTAGTGTCTAAAAATAGATGGTTAATGACTTGGAAAGAATCTGGAAGGAAGTGGTAGTGATCTAATCAAGATACTTCCCCACCATTTGCCTGGAGGGACTGAGCAAGAACACGGAATACCTGGGTCAGGATAGTCGGTGTATCGGCCGAGATTCGATTCGAGTACCTCATGTATACAAGTTTAAAGTGTTACCTCTATGCCATGAGTTTGGAAGAAATAACTCAGTTCTTCAGTCCTTACTCATTTACATGCTAACTTAACAGACCAAAGGCCATTTGCGAAGTAAGCATGAGTAAAGGAATGAAACAAAACACAGAGAAACAAAATACAAAAACTAGGCAATTTATATCATTTGAATATGAATAGTAATTCAATTGAATTGTTCAATTCTTATTTATTTACGTGCAAACTTAACAACCTAGAGAGCAATAACAATAACAATAATAATAAAAAGACTTCGGTTTTGAAGATGGAGGCGGAATCCGCCCGTATCTTCAAAGGTCATTTATTTGTGCACAAATAAATATGTGATTTGCATGGCACGAGCTTTACGTCGTTTTTATTTTAAGTCAGTGAGATGTAACTGTTGACTAAATCTCTCTTCTTTCAGAACCAATCAAATATTCCTTCTGTTATTCGGGTGGTCCTACAAAGTAAAGCCATGCAGTAACCGGTCCGTAGCCCCGAACGGTTTGGTAACTCCTGCTCCAGACGAATCTGTTCGGTATGTTATTATTGGTACACATTATTGGCAGATGTGCTCAGAACAGAATAGTGTGGGTGCTGTTGTTGTTCGAAACGTTCACAGTTTTACTTGTTTATACAGCTAAGTTTTTTTTTTGTTTATATGCGTGTCATGTGCCTTATGTATACAGCAACTTACATATGTCGTGATGCTTGGATGGCGTATGTACTGGCCCAGCTAACTAACCCCATAGAGCTGAGTGTTTCTTCAGAAGCTTCTTGTTCAACTACTCCAATTACCGGCATTTTATGGAACATGAAGGCTCATTTGCAATGTTCACAAAAACCCGCCACGGGCCCGTATCCTGAGCTAGATGAATTTAGTTAATACCCTCCCATCAGGAGCCGGGATAATGCAGTCGGTATAGCGACTGGCTACGGGCTGGACGATCAAGGAGTCGGAGTTCGAGTACCGGTGGGGTCAAGAATTTTCTCTTCTCCATGTTGTCCAGACCGGCACTGGGGCCAACCCAGACTCCTATCCAATGGGTACCGGGGGTAAAGCGGCAGGAGCGTGACGCTGACTACTCATCTCCAACTAGTGCCTAGGTCAAGAAAACGTGGATCTATATATCTACTCCCTCATACATCTTCATGGCGTAGTGCTTAATTAGTTAAGCACAGGGGCAATTTTACCTTACATTTACCATACCCTCCCATCACATATCTTTAATTCATTCATCAGTAATCTGTCAGACGACAGGTCCACAGTCTCTTCCAAAACAGTTCCTCCACTAAATGCGATCTCAAGCTTTCTCCTTCAATTAAAATATCCTCTTCTGTCTCCAAGGTCATCCAGCATCTTCTTACGTCTTCTTCCTCGTCTTCTGGGCACATTCATCCGCCCCTCCGGTTTGTTTTGTCTCCATCTTTAATATATATTTTCATATTATCTTCCCATCTATGCCCAGGTCTTTCTAGTGGTATTTTCTCTCACGTTTTCCCGCCAGAACTTTGTATGCACTTCTATCCCACCTACCTTGCGCACCTCATCCTCGTTCGTTTGACCACTCTAATATCTGGCGAGAAGTATGAATTATAAAGCATCTCATTATGCAGTAATTACTTAGTTTTTTTTTTCATTGGCGCTACAGCCCTCATTTGGGCCTAGGCCTCCCTCCATGAAACTCTCCGTTTCACTTCGGTTTACTAGATCTTAGACATACGGTAGGACTCCTTGGGTGGGTGATCAGCTCGTCGCAAGGCCTCTACCTGTAAAGAAACACAGAACAACGCACACAAACATCCATGCCCTGAGTGGGATTCTAACCCACATTCCGGCTTCCGAGCGAGCGAAAACAGTGCATGCTTTAGATCGCTCGGCTACCGTGACCGGCGTTAGTTAGTTATTTTGGGTAGGAAAAATCCCTGTGTCTAAGTGGTTATCAAGGTTTCCTACGAATATACCGTCCCTTAATCGACACTAAGTAGTCTCGACTTTGTCACGATGTCTTAATTACAGCATGACATTACGAATCTAACATCCGGACTGCTCGATATTCAGAGTAACATGACAAAGACACATGTCGTATTTTTCAACCTCGCCTCTGCGCTGCGCAAGAGGAAAATTAAGGAGAGGAATGGCAAAACGTAGTGAGGGCAATGGTTGCATCTGCATTATGGGAGAGAGAGGGGTTATCACACTGTAGTTAGTTAGTTATTGGAGAGGGTGGGTTTCCCCATGCACTGAGACCTGTATTGGTCCATTGTGCTTCCCTCTATGATTTCTACCAGTCTCTATATTCTACCGGTACTGGTGCTTACCATCAGTCCCGCCCAGCCAGCGAGACCGGCTCTACTAGCTGAGAGGTATCTATAATGCTTCCCCCATCTACCAGAGGTATTAGAGACTGCTGTTGGGCGGGAAACGTCCGTTAATTTGGCTCAGTGACCTCCTTTGGAGATATGATATGAGGTTCTTTTACGTGCCGTAAAGCTACGACACGGAACCC
Organism: Cryptotermes secundus; assembly: GCF_002891405.2. Lineage (NCBI taxonomy): Eukaryota > Metazoa > Arthropoda > Insecta > Blattodea > Kalotermitidae > Cryptotermes > Cryptotermes secundus. The sequence continues at coordinate 5,443,971 of NW_019743656.1, forward strand.
ACGGCTTAAAGTCCCTCCCGGAGGACTTGTTCCCTGAATTTTTCCGCCCTTAAAAATTCGACGACCTCCGCCGGGTATTTGAACCCGCGTACTACGAGTCATGAGGTTGGAACGTTACCTCTAGACTACGGAGGCCGCTTATCACACTGTAACTTAAGCTCTCTTTTATAACTCGTAGACACCCTAAAATACTTGTCGCAGTGTACTCGACTGCGCATTCTGTTGAGAACGGCCAGGCCTGACAACATAGACTGTATATGAATGAGGGTGGGGTGTAGCAGATAAACATTGGAAAAGCACCAATAAACATTCCCCATACGTTGTCTTATAAGATGATACGAGGAAACGTTGGCTTTATCAGAGGATTTGTGGATTCTTGATACGTGCACTCCGTCAGATGTTTATACATTTACTAAGCACTTTCGTCAGTGACACAAGACTTATTATAAAATACAGAAAAAAATGTGGAAATCAGGAACTATAAGCTTAGCCCTTGAAAAAACACGATGGATGCTGTAAGTATCCTCTGCTGTGACATTCAGAAACAATGCAGTTTGTCCACAAAATTTATTTATTTCGGATAATTCTAAGAATTCACAGATATCATTTCCCTAAATGGCATTTACCTATTCTTCTTTGTAATGGAGACAGCATGTTTTCTGTGCAGTACGAACTGTGAATTTAAATACTGCTTTGATTAGCTGCGTGCTAAGAATTTTGAAAATTTGTTATTTGATTACTGTGCGAAAAAGAAACGTAGTTGCCAGTTACTCTCATAAATAGAATTCTGATGTTCAGAAAAATGCATTTCCTTCTGAAATGATATACAGAATGATGTGTTTTAAATCGAGAGCGCAATCTTGGGAATGTTTCATCAAAGAATCTCCAGTCCAAGGAGCACCGGGATTAAAGCGGCCGGGACGTAAAGCTGACCACTTACCATCTAGTGCCGAAGTCAAGAACGGTAGAGCTATAGCTCCACTCCCCCATACATCTTCATGGTGTGATGCTTAATTAATTGAGCGCAGGGACAACTTTACTTGTAAGAAATCTTACCGACTTGCCAGAATTGTTTGGGCACAGATATATTTTACATTATTCTTGATATCTCAACGAGCCTCCCATGGAATACGTCACGCCCCACAGTTTGATAAGCCATGAAGTGCGTTGTTACGGGTTACGGGCGATAACGGTGACTAAGAAGAATACTGGACAATGACGTGGCTCGTTACGTCAACATGAGAAAGTTATGAAGATTTTGTTGGATTTGAGGCTTTCCTGGCCGTGACGTCTCAGACTACACGGCGTAACTTCCCGAAACGAAGGTAAAGCTGTCCCTGTGCTTCATTAGCTGAGCACTATGTCATGAAGACTTGATTCAGGAGGAAATTAATAGGGGTTGAACTCGGGTAATGCTTGCTACCATTCAGTCCAGAACCTTTTGTCTCCTCGTTTGCTGTCTACAAACATAAAAATTAGAATATACAAAACTATAATCTTGCCTGTGGTTCTGTATGGGTGTGAAACTTGGTCTCTGACATTAAGGGAGGAACAGAGAGTCAGGGTGTTGAGGAGAATAGTTGGACCGAAGAGAGATGAAGTGACAGGAGGTAGGAGAAAACTGCATAATGAGGAGCTTCATAACCTGTACTCTTCACCAAGTATAATTAGAATATTCAAGTCAAGGAGGGTAAGATGGGCAGAACTTGTAGCACGAATGGACCGAAGGGGAATCCATATAGGATATTGGTAGTAACGCCAGAAGGAAGAGGCCACTAGGAAGACCAAGACGTAGGTGGGCGGACAATATTAAAATGGATTTTAAATTGGATGGGGTGGTATGGACTGGATCGATCTGCCTCGGGATAGGGACCAGTGGAAGGCTCTTGTGAACATGGCAATGAACCTTCAGTGTCCACAAAATGCTGGGTAGTTCTTGAGTAGCTGCTCAATTGGCGGCTTCCCAACGGCTCAGCTCCATGAAGTTAATATGTCATGAAGACGTTTGGGGAGCGGAGGTATAGCTCCACCATTCTTGACCTCGGCACTAACTGCAGGTGGTCTGCTTCACGACCCTGCTGCTTTACCCCTTGGGAGAGAGCCCGCGATACCCATTGGATAGAAAGAAGGCTGAGTGGGACCCAGAGCCGGTCTGTACGCAGTGGAGAACTGCCGGGAATCGAAATCGGGTCGTTCAGCCAGTAGCCCGTCGCTATACCAACTCCTACCAGAAATAAGTGGAAATTGAAATCTTATATCTGAGATCTGATTGAGCTCGCAGGATTTTTCTTCCGTCTGGCTGCCTGCTCAAGATGTGACGTATAGCTTCAGAGGTGTTTTAAGGCAGTGGTTACTTTATTCATCTCTTTACCGAATCTTTGTTATATTATTAAATCAGATTCATCTCCATCCATCGCCGAGGTTAACATGTAGACCTCTACCTCCATTCTCCCATACGTGTTCAAGACATGACACTTATTTAAGCACAGGAAAAACGTGTATCTTTAATTTAATTAAAGATGAAATGAGATTGCGAACACAAGACATCAGTTCAAGATTTTTGGTTGAGAATTCTAAAGGGAGATGTGTATTCCACGTTTTAGTGGGGAAAACCTGATGATGACAGACCATTTTGCAGTCGTATTCATATACGGGAAGATAATTCTGACGTGTGATGACGTACAATTCAGTTAATGTGCTTACTCATGCGGACGAACGGCGACTCATGGGAACACAGCAAAGAATACACGGCTTCCAAAAAAGAATGGGAAAGAGCCGGGATAGCTCAGTCGGTATAGCGATGGGTTGGATGGGCAAAGTTCGACTCCCGGAAGGGACAAAGATTTTTCTTTATTCAACAGTGTCCAGAACGGCTCTGGGGCCCACCCAGCCTCCTATTCAGCGGCTACCGGGGGCTCTTTCCTTGGAAATAAAGTGACAGGGGCGTGGAGCTGACCACTGATCTCCATCTAGTGCCGGGATAAAGAATGGTTGAGCTATACCTCCACTCCCCCACGTCTTCATGGCATAGTGCCTAATTAATTGAACACAGGAACAAGTTTACCTTTTATCTTTAGAAAGACGTGGAATTTCTTAATTAGCTGAACGACTGTTAGTTTCTCGAGGACTCCGCTGTGTGGCGGAAGTTAATTTTGAGGGGGAAGACCTCTTGTAAATCCTAGGTCAAGATGGGTTGGTATAACGGCAATGCTCTAAATCACTGTTACTCAACCGCCGGGCCGCGGCCCAGTACCGGGCCCTCGTCTTACAGAAAAAAGAATTAACCGAGCCGCGGTCTGACAAAGGTTGAGAACCACTGCTCTAAATTTATACGCGAGGCGGGGGGATCGGTTCGATTCTCGGCCAGGACATCGGCTATCCTGACTGGGCCATCCGTGCGTGGTTTCCTCAGTGACTTATCAACTGCTCACGGAATGTTCTGTATCTATTATTTGGATTTTAGGTTATTAAATGTCGCTGTTTCAAGCAAAATGAGATGGGAAGATGGCCATGTATGGTGAACTGATGTGGGGAGAGACGGTCGTGGCCTGTCTCAGTTAATTACATCTCGGTATTCGCCTGCAGGGGCCCCGGCCCATCCGGTTTGTTTGGACTGCGCGTGCCTGCAGGGTGCCGCGCAGAGCTTCAAGGTCGCTGAGCTATTCTTAGCAGACGGGAGGGTAACTGCCGCAGGCTGACTGGGGCCCATCGCTTGGCGATCTGGCACATCGACTGGGTCAGGTGAATCAACGTTTAACTTATTCCATTGCAGGGTTCTGATATTGCGGGTGTAAAGTACGTCTTCTTCTTCTTCTTCTTCTTCTTCTTCTTCTTCTTCTTCTTATTATTATTATTATTATTATTATTATTATTATTATCCCTTCTTCTTCTTCTTCTTCTTCTTCTTATTATTATTATTATTATTATTATTATTATTATTATTATCCTTTTCCGTTCTCTTCCTCTCCACCTCCGCCCTCTTCTTGTCATCTTTCTTCGTCCTCTTCTTCTCCACCTCCGCCCTCTTCTTGTCATCTTTCTCCCTCCTCTCTTCCTCCTCCTCCTTCTCCCTCTTCTTCTCCTTTTTCGTCCCCTTCTTCACCTATACAGTTTCGGGACATTGTGGTTTCTGGTTTGCTAACCGTGTGAGAGACTACACGATGTCTGTCTTTTTGTGTCTTATTTTATGACCCTTCAGTACCCAGACTATAGGGTAGACGATAGGGCCGCGCCATAGCTCAAGCGGTTAGTCGCTGGCTTTCCACCCCGGCGGCCCGGGTTCGGTCCCGGGTCTGCTCAAGTGGGATTTGTGGTGGACAAAGTGGCGCTGGGGCAGGTTTTCTCCGAGTACTTCGGCTTCCCCTGTCAATCTTCATTCCACCAATTGCTCCACAATCACCTCACCCATCGTCTGGGGCTGGTACAATAGGCCAGAAGTGGCCGCAGTACAAGGGACTTAGTCCCACCCCACTAGCAATAAAAAAAAAATAGGGTAGACGATGAATAACAAATTGGAAAAGGTCTGAACGGGGGCGATGCTGCCCCGGAATTTGCCTGGAGGAACTGAGGAAATTACGAAAAAAAAACCGCAGACAGGATAGCAGGTGCCTAGAGGACCTGTTGTGGTTACGCTGACGTGGACTTATGTTGGAGTCACTTCGGGGCATACTTGTGTACATGAAGCTCCGACTGTCTTGACCTATCCAAAACCGATATGTGTATAAATTATACCTGCTGAAGAGTATTATCGTCTGGGATATAACGCTGTGCAGTCCGTTGAAACTCAAGTTGTTCTGTTTGCTGCCTGCTTCGTGCTTGTTTCTTGCTTGTGTTACTCTTCAACTCTGACAATGGAGGTGCCATTTTCCTCCGAAACGTTAGTTGACATTCAACGGACTACACAGCGCTATATTCCTGAAGACAGAACTCTTCATAACCATAGCTGTAAGATCTCAGATCTTACAAAATTATTTACATCTGTTGTTCTATATTGGTTTGAATCTTGGTCTCTCAACTCCAAGGTATGAACACAACTTGAGACTTATTGGCCGAAATTGCTGAGGAAAATCTTTGGACTTAAGACAAATTATGTCAAAGTACAATGCAAACAATTACACAATGGGGAGATTCGTAATTTGTGCGTCTTGCTTAATATTCTTTGAACGATGAATTTAAGGATGAAGAACTGGGCCAAGCGTGTAGCCTGCTTGCCAGAGATGAGAAATGCATACAACATTCTAGGCAGAAACCCACAGGGAAGATGTAAGTAGAGTTTGGGGCGGATGTGGACTGGATTCAACTGTCTATGGATCGGAAACATGGCGAGCTGCTCTGAAAATGGATGCCACCAGGATGTTTCTGAAGGGGGGAAGAGCAGAATATTTGCTTACACACGTTTAAGTGGTTTAAGGCTACCAGAGAACTGCCCGTTGAAATGGACGGTAAAATAAAAACATTACTGCAGTTATCGTGTATGTTATAGGCCGTTCCATACCAAATAAACCTATTTCTTGTTAGAACAGATACAGATATAACTTCGAATTGAATTGAAGAATGCCGTGTTCTGGGATGTAGCACCGTGTAGATATTGTGAAAACCGACGTTTAGGAGGAACGTATCGCCTCCATCTTCAGACTGCAGACTGCAGCCACCTGCTCACGCTGGTTCCTCGCTCGTGGATTTTTGTACCCTGAAGATGGAGGTTCCTCCGAAACGTCGGTTTTCACAACATCTACACGGCGCCACATCCCAGAAGACGGCATTCATCATAGTCACCGCCGTGAAAACCTCACATCTTACACAGAATGGAACTATTTAGAAGAAACAGCAAAGTTCAAGGGTTTATTATAATAAAGGGCGGAGTACTTCTTGACATTTCTTTAATTACTGATAAAATGTCCATGTGTTGTTTTTGAGTAGCAACAATGTCATAGCATAAATATGCATGAAAGAGTATAAGTGTAATTAATTCTACACATTACAGTAATCTAGAATGTTATGTATTCGAATTAATGGTATCATCCATATCAGGAAATTCTTACCAGGCTTGAATGACAAATTGAATTAAATTAAATGTATGTAAGATTTGAGGCTTTTACGGCGGTGACTATGAAGAAAGCAGTCTTCTAGGATTTGGCACCGTGTATATGTGGTGTTAACCGACGTTTCGGAGGAACGTATCGCCTCCATCTTCAGGGTAGAAGGAAAAATATAAGAAATCCGCAAGCGAAGAGACCGTGAGAACCGGTAAAAGCAGTCTGCTTCTCATGGTCTCTTCGCTTGCGGATTTCTTATATTTTTCCTTCTACCCTGAAGATGGAGGCGATACGTTCCTCCGAAACGTCGGTTAACACCACATATACACGGTGCCAAATCCCAGAAGACTGCTTTCTTCAAATTAAATGTAGGTCCCATTCTATGTAGGCCTTCTACGAAGGTACACTTCCCAGTGAATTTTGAAGCCATATCTAATTTATTCTGGTTTATTTCCTAGTAGGGTCTGCTAGCGAGGTGACTAATGGTGACAAGGCACGGACATACACCATAAGCGGTCATATTATTTTGTTGTTGAATACGCTTCAAATTAACAGGAGGCATATACAGATGGAGTTTACTCATATGCGCCCCGTTGAAATCGACGGTAAATTGAAAATATTAATACCCGAGTATTATTTGTCATAGGCTGATTCCAGGCAATAGGATATTGGGAAGCCAGAAGGAAAGAGGCCAATAGGAAGACCAAGATGTAGGTAGGTGGACAATATTAAAATGGGGTGGTATGGACTAAATTGATCTGGCTCAGGATAGGAACCAGTGGAGGGCGCTTGTGAACATGGAAATGAACCTTCGGGTTCCATAAAATGCTGGGAAGTTCTTGAGTAGCTGCACAATTGGCGGCTTCTCAAGAAGGGCTCAGCTCCATGAAGTTAGTTATGTTATCTGATTCAAGAGAACGCCATTTTGTATTAGAAACAAAAACTGCCTGCTCGTTCGTGGCCTAAACATAACTTGCGTTTATGCACTGTGTTAACGCTCTATAATTCGTTGCTATCTTCTGAGATATAACGCCGTGTAGTCCGTTGGAAGTCAACCGACGTTTCGGAGGAACATATCGCCTCCGTCTTCAGGGTTGAAGACCAAAGATCTGCTTACACCTGCTTTCACGTTGGTTCTTGGCTCAGCTTATTCTTCGACCCTGCAGATGGCGACACGTTCCTCCGAAACGTCACCTGACTACACGGCGTTATATCCCGGAAGGTAGTACTCTTCAGAACCACCGGTGTGAGAACCTTAAATCCTGCAGCTATGAATGCCTTCAGTATGCTCCGCAACAAGCATGTCGGTGTGGCAGTAGCGCCCAAGACTTGTATTCGAGAGATGCTCAGTTCGAATCTCGGCCTGTATTTCCACTATCCTGTGGTTGCCACAATCTCTGCAGGCAAATGCAGGAACAGTACCTCAATAAGACCATCATCGCTTCCTTAAAATTCCTTTCAATTTAGTATTCATCACCCATTCGGAGCTATACAGTCTGAAACACTGATAACTTTGTAAGATAAACAGAAACAAAAGACAATGTCCATCGAATGGAATATCACAGATTTAGAAGACAATTTTTAAAATTCANTAGACCATCATCGCTTCCTTAAACAGAAACAAAAGACAATGTTCATCGAATGGAATATCACAGATTTAGAAGACAATTTTTAAAATTCACCCTAAGAGGAAGACGACGTTGGATACTGGATACCGTTTTAAGATACTGCTAGACGCTGAGACCTAAACGGGCCAACGTAATGACCTAATTTCGTGATTTGATGATTGCGATGCTGTGACAGGCCGATCACAGTGGCCGCACGGTGTGAGGCATGAACAGTCTTCGCACTCTCGAACACTGGGGTCGTGAGTTCGAATCACACTTGAGGCATGAATGTCTATGTGCGTTTATTTCATGTTTGTATTGTTCTGTGTACAGGTAGAGGCCTTGCGACGGGCTGATCCCCCGTCCAAGGAGTCCTGCCGACTGCGTATAGGATTAGAAAACTGAAAAGCGGGCAAGGCCCGTCAACGGGCTGCAGAGTCAAAGATAGATAGGTAGTTAGATAGACGATGTGATGGGAGCAGGGAAGACAGAAGTGTTTTAAACTGAATGGCGGAATGTATTCCCTGGATCCAATTTTCATTCATTCAGGTTCGATTTGCCAAGTATTTGGACTCCATAAAAATATCAAAGGACTTTTTTTTCTCCCTTTGCTCCGACTTTGGAGCTTAGGACTGATTTATCAGGTTCATGATCATTTTTACAGACGGTAGGACTCCTTGGACTGGTGATCAGCTCGTCGCGAGGCCGCTACTTAACACAGGACAACACAAACACAGAATAAACGTATATACACACCAAACATCCACGCCTTGTGTGGGATTCGAACCCATGATCCCGGTCTCTTTCCTTCTGGCTTTCCCACCAATATCCTATACGCATTCCTCGTCTCCCCCATTCGTGCTACATGACCTGCCCACCTCATCCTCCTTGACTTGATAATTCTAATTATACTTGGAGAAGAGTACAAGTTATGAAGCTCCTCATTATGCAGTTTTCTCCAACCTCTTGTCACTTCATCCCTCTTCGGTCTAAATATTCTCCTTAACACCCTGTTCTCAAACACCCTCAATCTATGTTCCTCCCTTAATGTCAGAGACCAAGTTTCACACCCATACAGAACCACAGGCAAAATTATAGTTTTGTATATTCTAATTTTTATGTTTTTGGACAACAGACGAGAAGACAAAAGGTTCTGGACTGAATGGTAGATAGCATTACCCGAGTTCAATCGCCTCTTAATTTCCTCCTGAATCAGGTTTCGATCTGTTATCGTTGTTNCGTTTAATTTCAGTCCCACCTGGTTTCCCTGGACCTTCCTAATTGCATATTCTAAGGCAACGTTAAAAAGGAGTGGCGATAAAGCATCTCCTTGTTTTAAACCATTCTGGATAGGAAATTTATCAGACAAATGTTTACCTACACGGACTTTACTATACGTTTCGTTTAAACACATTTTAATCAACCTAACTAGTTTCATGGGTATCCCAAACTCTATTACAATATTGTACAATACTTCCCTCCTAACTTAATCGTAGGCTTTCTTGAAGTCTATGAATAGCTGATGCACTGTCTCAGCGTACTCCCATTTTTTCTCCAATACCTGACGAATGCAAAAGATTGATCTGTAGTTGATCTGTTACGTCGAAACCCACATATTACAGAATTTATAATTAATTCCTTCAATAGATCGCGTACATTTCATAGGGAGAAACAAAACACGTCTGTTAAGTCTCGTGACTGTAACGGTGTTGCATGAGGCTTGGCGTGACTGTACAGTGTTAGCAATCGATAGCTCCAGCCTCCAGACCTCCGAGCTTTCATTGGTCGCGCCATGCCGTGGAAATTTCCACTGAGAGAGACTGAAACCGGGTCAGGCACACTGTTTAATGCAGAAACCCTCATTGAAGCACTGCAAAGTAACTGTACGATGGAAGTGTGGGCCTTGCCATAGCTCAGGCCATTAGGCTCTGCTTTCTAATTGGGGAGCCTTACATTAAATCCTCCAGAGATTTAGGGCGTACGAACTCGAAGTGGAGTACGGTTTCCTTTGCTAATCATCATTCCACCATTGCCTCACACACATCTGTATCCGCTTCTTGGGGCATGTGATAGCCCTGACCAGGCAGCACATTATCACATTCTTGGTATTTAAGGTTAGGGTTTCATCTTTATCCCTTGTACTTATTATCCACATTTAATGGATAGATTGTATAATTACTGGAGTTAAATAAAAAAAAATCTTTATCCCGACACTCTGTTGTTTACAGAGAAAGAAAAGCGACGAATGGCTGTAATTTTGGTCTCACAGCTAGTCAGAATTTTCCGCATGAGTATACTGTTCTGGAATGTAGTGCCGTGTAGCGTGATAGATAGGTAACAACGTTGCTGCCATCTTCAGGAGAGAATATAAGTCATGTGGGAAACGGTAGAGGTATAGAAAAATTGGTTGGGGGGGGAAGTGAGGGGGAAAGAGAGACAGAAACGTTCTACTGTCCACTGGTTTGCCCCTCGCGGCTTACTCTTATGCCTTGCAGATGGAAGCATCACGGTTTCTCTGAAACGTAGATACTGCCTAAGAGGATACACGTCACATGACTTTTTTTTTCCTTTGTGGGTTATTTAACATTATACAATGGGTACCGAGGACTCTTTCCCCGGAATTAAAGCAACCGGCAGGTGAAGCTGGCCACTCGCCTATCTCGTGCCGAGGTTATTATTATTATTATTATTATTATTATTATTATTATTATTATTATTATTATTATTAGAGGGGGTGGGTTACCCCATGCACTTAGACCAGTTATTGGTCCATTGTGCGTCCCCCTTTAATTTCTACTGTCGCCATACCCTACCGGTACTGGTGCGTCCCGGAGGACTTGTTCCCTGAATTTTTCCGCCCTTAAAAATTCCACGACCTCCGACGGGTTTGAATCCGCGTACCTTGAGTCATGAGGTGGGAACTTTACCCCTAGACTACGGAGGCCGCTTAGTGCCGAGGTTAAGAATGCATGGAGCTATACCTCCACTCTCTCTTACGTCTGCATAGAAGAGTGCTTAATTAATGAAGCCCAGGGCCAACTTTACTTTTTTTTATTCGCTTAGTGGGGGGTAGAGTCCAACTGGGTCCACTCGGCACGGCGTCCCCTGATTGGCCTATTGTAGCTTGCCCCGTGTGATTATGATGGTGGAGAATTTGGTGGAATGAAGATTGGCAGGGGAAACCAAAGTACTCGGAGAAAACCCGCCACAGCGCCACTTTGTCCACCACAAATCCCACTTGACCAGACCCCAGGATCGAACCCGGGCCGCCGCGGTGGGAAGCCAGCGACTAACCACTTGAGCCATGGCGCGACCTAAAACGGTACCTTTACCTTAACTTGTATTTAAGCATCCTGTTGCATTACTATATCGAAAACTGCTTATGCACCACACAGTCCGTCAACGACGCAACAAATTGTTCCTTTTTACTAAGAAAGAATGAAGGAACAATTTATTGCATTGTTCACGGACTCTATTACAATAAACAGTATTACTTGTTTAACGACATTTCCAGTGTCGAGTCTATATAACGTCGAATGGTTGGATTGGAAAGTATTTGGAACGAAGCGATCGTGGCCTAAACGAAGAATTATCCAGGCATTATCTGGGGGGACTGAGGAATACCACGAGAACCTCAGTCAGGATAACCTGAGTCTTGGTCGAGATTCAAACCGTCTCCTCAAAACGAGTCCAAAATCAAATTCAAGTTACCATCCAAGCACATCTCTGTGTGTTTGAGAGACCTCGACGTGTTTCGGTCTTACAAGACCATCATAAGGGCGTATAAGAACAAAAAACAAAAATAAACAAAAAAAACTCCATGACTTTAGTCCTCAAGCGAACTATACCGACCGACCGACCGACCGATCCCGGCGAAATTAATGCCAACTTTAGTGGATAGAGGGTGTCGCGTGGTCAGCACAACTAATCCCCACGGCCGTTAATTTCGGTTTTCTAGACCGGAGCCGCTACTTTTCCATTCAAGTAGCTCCTCATTTATCCTCACGAGGCTGAATGGACCCCGTTCCACTACTTCTCAGAAAATCTGGTAGCGCCGGGAATCGAACCCGGGACCTCTGGATCTGTAGCCAGGAACACTGACTACTAGACCACAGAGGCGGTCTCATAAGGGCGTATACCATATTCAAACGGTGTACAAACTTACAACTTTAAAATACCTGGGATACGAGTTTCCTCAACGTTAGACTTACGACATGGCTATGGAGGCTCATATCCCAGATATTTCAAGGATTAAGGTTTTAAGCCTTCACACATGTGAATTGCAACGTTTTCTTGTAATGCTGAAGCATTTTGGCGGGGTCTCCGTAACGTGCAGTCTACTTAGGAGCCGGGATAGCTTAGTATAGCGACTGGCTGTACGGCGGAGGTTTCGGAGTTCGCGTCCCGGTAGGGTCAAAAACTTTCCTTTCTCCACGTCGTCCAGACCGGTTCTGGGGCGCACCCAGCCCCCTTTCCAATGGGTACCGGGGGTAAAGCGGTCGGGGCATGAAGCTGATCACTCACCTCCAACTTGTTCCGAGTTCAAGAAAACGTGGATCTTTATGTTTTACTTGGATGGTAATTTACGTTTGATTTTATGAAGACAGTGTACGGGAAATTAATCCTATAAAAGATGAACAAGTTCAGAACGCCACTTCTTGAACAATTTGTCCGATGCGTCGCTTCTCGGAAGCCTGTACCTTCATATTCACTATCATGAGAACATCAAATCTCTTAGTGCATTTTGAGTTTCATCAGGGGAAGGGGAAATGACGGCTCCCGATATTCACAGTTCTGTGGCGAACGGAAATTGCAACTGCGTATTGGCCTCTGGGTTTTCTACAGAGTGCGTTCGTGGGATATTTTATCGCGAGTTAGCTATTGATTGCTCCCCAGTCATCCTGTGACGTGAGAGGAAATGTCTAGAGATGATAACTGCGTTCAGACCCAACCAGCTTCGAATCAGATTTAACAAAACACACGACAGCCCTCACAGCGCAAACACATGTAGCCGTCAATATCTATATAAAATCCTGCTGTGGAAGCCGCCGGGGGTGTGGGGCTAACCAGTTTTTTGGAGTGCGGTATCCAGAATATTTGCATCTATCTTCAGGGTGGAAGATATGCTAAGCAAGCAACTAATAAGTATACTTCTTAGCATATCTTCGACGCTGAAGATAGATGAAGTAAGCGGACTTCTGTCAGACTATACGGCGTCACTTTTCATAGTTACCGTTGAGAGTACTCTCTCTGGCTCCATGGCTCTACAGCCCTTGTGAACTTTTCTCAGTTTCTTGATCCTGTACACAGTCGATAGGGCGCCTTGGACGGGGGATCAGCCTGTAGCAAGGCCGCTTACAAACACAGAATAAACGCACACAGACAATCATGCCTTGAGTGGGATTCGAACTCACGATCCCAGTGTTTGAGCGAGCGAAGACGGTTTATGCCTCAGACCGTGCGACCACTGTGATCAGCCTGAGAGTACAGAACAAGAAAGAATCAGGTTTCAGTTTATATGATATGGTAAACAATGGATATGTTACAGTTCCTTCTTACAATCGTGCATAAATAATAATACGAAATTTTGTGAAATTTAGTGGTACATGCACAGAAAATGTCCATTGGTAGACTTCAAAATCAGTTACCAAGTTTGAGGTCGTCAGTGATGCTGTATAGTTTGGTAGATGGATACCAATGATACGATGGGAACCCGCTGCCTCAGTCTTCTATCATGAAGACAGAGGCAGCAGGTTCCTCCGAAACGTTCATACCCATCTACCGAATTATACAGCGACATATTCCACGCGACTCTGTTTATCAATCTCTTGGTGTAACGGAGGAAGATATACGAGGCTATTCCCGAAATGATAAAAACTAACTCGATGGAGCTAAGTTCCACTTGAGAAGCTGTCAGTCGCTCAGCTATTCAAGAATTTCCCAATATTTTATGGAACCTCAAGTTCATTACGATGGTCCGTATCCTCAGCCAGATCAATCCAGTCCACATCACCCCATCCTGTCTACGATCCATTTTAATATTATCTACCCACCTACGTCTTGGTCTTCCTAGTGGTCTCTTTCCCTCTGTCTTTTCCACCAATATCCTACATGCATTCCTCTTCTCCTCCTTTCGTGCGACATCCCCTTTCCATCCTGGCTTAGTGAAGAGTACAAATTATGAATCTCCTCATTATGCAGTTTTCTGCAGCCTATTATTTCATCCTTCTTTGGTTCAAATATTCTCCTGAGCACCCTGTTCTCAAATATCCCCAGTCTGTGTTCTTCCCTTAATGTCAAACACCAAATTTGTCACTAATAAAAAACCACAAGCAAAATTATAGTCTTGTATATTTTACTTTTTACATTTTTAGACAGCAGACGAGAAGACAAAAAGGTCTGAACTGAACGGTAGCAAGCATTACCCGAATTCAATCTGCTCTTGATTTCCTAATGAATCGAAGTTTGATCTGTTACTGTCGTTTCCAAATAAAATGATTGACATCGCCTTTGGAGCGAGCATTAGCGTGAAAAAACCGAGAAAACCGTAGAAGACCTAAGGAAAACCAAATGAATAACGCGAATGAAAACCTCAGCAAAACTGCGACCTTCTCAACGTGACGAAAATATCAAGAGGGCGGGGAATGGGGTGAGGCGAGGTTCAGCCTTCATCCCAGTATGTACAGGCTTTCAAGGGAAACCCCAGCCCCTACTGCGTCTTCTTCATTGATTACAGACGCTACGAGACAGCGCTGAATTACCAAGCATAACATAACAAGAGGGCGGTGGCTGATCACGTGTATATATCAGAGAAAGATCTGCTACATTCGGTGGGGGAACTGTAAACAAAGTGGGAACATGAATGAGGAATTGCAGTCTTTGTTTACTCAGAAGTAGGAGGTGGAGGGATTATGAATAGGTCAGTATTTAAATGGGAGTTAGCAATCTTTTTACTTTCACGGTTGTTTTGGGAGGCAGACAGAATCAGAACTATACCTCGTAGTCATGTATGTGGTAGGATGACAGATGAACAGGAAAGGAGGGAGGAAGTGGTCTTGAAGCTAATCAAGGCACTATTATTTTTTTTATTGCTAGTGGGGTGGGACTAAGTCCCTTGTACTGCGGCCACTTCTGGCCTATTGTACCAGCCCCAGACGATAGGTGAGGGTGATTGTGGAGCAACTGGTGGAATGAAGACTGACAGGTGAAACCGAAGTACTCGGAGAAAACCTGTCCCAGCGCCACTTTGTCCACCACAAATCCCACTTGACCAGATCCGGGCTCGAACCCGGGCCGCCGCGGTGGAAAGCCAGCGACTAACCGCTTGAGCAATGGCGCGGCCTAAACAAGGCACTATCTTGGAATTTGCGTGGAGGGACAGAAAATCCAAGAAAATTAGAATAGCCCATGTACCGACCGAGATTTGAGCCGAGC
Source organism: Cryptotermes secundus (assembly GCF_002891405.2). Taxonomy (NCBI): domain Eukaryota; kingdom Metazoa; phylum Arthropoda; class Insecta; order Blattodea; family Kalotermitidae; genus Cryptotermes; species Cryptotermes secundus. The sequence goes on from NW_019743656.1 coordinate 5,459,047, forward strand.
ACCTCCCGAATACGATATTAGGTGGTAGCGTACTTGGAGGCACTATGCTATATGCCGGAAGGTCGCGGGTTCGATTCCTGATGAGTTCATTGGATTTTTCAATTGATCTAATCTTTCCAGCCGCACTATGGCCCTGGGGTTGACTCAGCCTCTAACAGAAATGAGCACCAGGAATCTTCCTGGGGGTAAAGGGCGGCTGGCGCGTAAGGCTGACAGCCTCACCGCAATCTGTGAGCCGATTGTCTCACAACCGTATGGGCCTCCGCGGCCTGTTATAGGGATAGTTTTACCTTACCGCTACACCAGCCCCCTCCCATTGTCTTGAGAAGACGTGGAAATGGCGCCGAAGTAATATATATGTTGGATATTTTGCATCGTTTTTGTGAAAAGGCACGTTGTGGAAGCTGGCGCAGGCAGAAAGTCTGAAATCTGTCCTGTTCTGTCTTGTCCGGTAATAGGAATGTAACTGACGGATCAGAGTTACTTTCACACTTTTACCCGATGACTGACCGGGCAGTCTGGTGTGGCGGCAATGCTGTAGACTTGTATCTGGAACTTATTTTACCGTGGTTTCCCTCAGACCATGAGGCAAGTGCCGGGATAGTACCTCGATTAGGCAGCGACCGTTTCCTTCCAAATCCTTTCCAATTCATTAACCATCCTACAGTTAGAGGCTATACGTACAATCTCACGTGGCGATGTCATAAAATAAATAATAATATAGGAGTAGTAACTTCTGGGTTGTAACGCCGTGTAGTTCGGGGGAACCTTTATAAGAACATATCGCCTCCATCTTCAGTGTTGAAGACTATTATTATTTTTATTATTATTGCTAGTGGGATGGGACTAAGTCCCTTGTACTGCGGCCACTTCTGGCCTATTGTACAAGCCCCAGATGATTGGTGAGGGTGATTACGGAGTAATTGGTGGAATGAAGATTGGCAGGGGAAACCGAAGTACTCGGAGAAAACCCGCCCCAGCGCCACTTTGTCCACCACAAATCTCACTTGACCAGACCTGGGATCGAACCCGGGCCGCCGCGATGGGAAGCCAGCGACTAACCGCTTGAGCTATGGCGCTGTTGAAGAGTAAGCCAAGCAAGAAACTAGCAGAAGCAGTCGGCAAACTGAGTCAAACCACGAAAGAATCTGATGACGGAAGCGAAAGCCGTCGTACGGTAATCGATGTACCATCCCAGTATTGTCTGGAAGGAATGATACGATTTTCAATAAATATAGTGATATGTTTTCTCGAATCGATATGCTTTATTAATATTTCTAGTATGATGAATTTAAAAAATATAACCATATTCAAGGAGAATCTGCAGTTGAGAAACTCTTCCGCAAGATTCCGTTTCTGCAGTGAGAAAACAAGAACCGGTCCTGCAGGACTAGACTCGCGGGGCAATGCCTGATGTTTTGTTGGAATGCGGTTCTATTTATAGCACAGAGAAAGTACGTGATGATTCTTTGATTCAGGGGCATCTCGTTGTATAATTCACCGGAAGTGGTGCATATTTAGGTCCGTACAGGGTGTCACATGGCACTATTTGCCACTATGCAGAATAACCACATCATGCGTTCGAAAGCAGAGCATTGGTGGATGAGTGTGGATTCGGGTCACAGGAGCCATACACGATCTCTCACTGAACATGCCATTAACACATGAGACATGTAAATGCCAGTCCTTTATTTTTTTTTCAGCTGAAGCATTTTAGTTCAGAATGTACCAACGAATCCCCAAATCAGCAAAGAAGCAGACGACTAAATGAATTTAAGGGGCCGGACGTTCTTGTACACTTCATGAGAGAGAGAAAAAGAAAATTGCGAATAATGAATTATAAACGGTACAGAAGTGGTAATTTAAGATGCTATCCGGGCATTTGCCTGGGAGGGACTGGCGAAAACGGAAAAGAAAATCGCAGGATTGTGTCGGATTTAAGATTTTCACGAGGTGACTATGGAATGTGATGCCGTGTAGCCTGGTATAAATTTCTTTTTCATGCTCCTATTGGGTACTTTCTGAACTTTTCCAGACCCGTGTCTGAACCGTATTTTCAAAGCGCGGCTCATTCTGTTTGCTTCTTTTCGGTTGCTTGGCTTATTCTTCATTCCTGAAGATGTAGGTAGTATGTTTCTCCGAAACGGCACATCACAGAACATACAGTAATAGTTTTGTTTCAGGATAGCTGGTGCTCTTGTCGAGATGTGAAACTGCGTACCTTTTGAACGCAACGCTGCTGATTTGCATCCTGTTTCTGGTGTTTGCAAATAAAAGCGGACGGTGTTTTCCTGCACAACAAATAGAAGTCAGAAGTCAGAAACGATGCTGCTTCAGATCCACTTTCTCGGTGGATTTAAAATGAACACTTCTGTTCATATTTGACATTACTGGAAACAAAGGTACACAAGGATTTACTCTTAATTAGAACCGACTTTTGGACCTGCAGATTTAATATAGAATTATCCTCTTTAGGCCAGCGTCATGATTTAGGGGTGACTATAGACAGGGTTTGGATTGGTGAATGGATTTATTAACCACTTATACACACCACTCGGAATTACAAGTAATTAACAGCGCAATCGCTAATCTCCACAGCACTTGCTGAACCGTTTCTAGCATGCTGCATCTTCTGTAGCCGTTCCCTGGCAACGGCTCCTAACAGTAGAGGTTCTTCAGCTTCACGCCCTCAGGTTCTATCTTCACAGCCTCCCATGCAGAACTCAACTCTCGAGTGAAAACTACCTAAATCTCGGACTGGCAGTCATTTCACACCAACCTTCTAATCTTCCCTTTACAGGCAGACTTTCAATTACTTACTCTTAACTAACTGTCAACTGACACCTAACTGGATCGCCCCCAGTTGTCTTCAAGATCTTCAAGATAACTCCTCGGCACAGACCACATAGAAAACATCCCCGTTTTCATTGTTGTAGTCCAACTGTTGCAGCTACTTAGCAGCGGGTTGCATAAAACCGTTTCCAATAGTAACTCTCTTGTCGTAGAGGTGTGCTTACTGTGCCGTTGCATAGCAACGGCTGTTGTATCGTTTGTATCGTTGTTTGTTTCGAGGTCTTTGCCTAGCAACGGGTCTGTATGCTACAATATTTTATCCCTGAGAATTTCATAATTCTATAAAGCAGAGTTTGGGAAATAATATTTTAATTTGTATCAAATCGCAAACGTGATCAGAGATGCGTAAGATGGCTTGGGTCACTACAGAATGTTTCCGGTTCAGCCTGGACGCGATTAAACCATCCGTAATATTGGTGGCCAGCTCAGTCCGTCTAGAAACCATATTGGTAGAGGGTGAAGTCAGCGCTGTCCGCCTCGAAACAGCATCGGCCGACGTGTTTGCCGTGCGCGTTGGTGATTTAGTTTGCGAATACTGTTCCACTAGAAGAGGCATGTCCAACTTCATATAGGTTGTGATCGACTTTTTAGTGTCAAAACTGCAGGTGATCTACCACCCCCTCCTATCGTCGTACCTCGCTTTATGCAAAAATATTGGTAAAAATAACACGACACATGATGTTTGTTGTAAAAGCAACTAGTAACTGGGCTGTCTATGATGTCTGTAGGTTCATCCAGTTGGAGGGAGAAAGCAACACAATTGGAAACATCTTTCAACAACTGTTCAGTTATGTTCCCACAATCATTTCTGTTCGCCGCACAATACTGTTTCTTGATAATTAAAGATCTTGAATAGTAGCTATGATCTCTTTCTTATTTTATATTACAAATGAATTTACATGCTTTTCACTAACATTTCCTTATAAGCCTATGAGATCGACCAAAAATCGTCCCACGATCGACGCGTTGGACATGCCTGCACTAGAAAAATATCCCTGGCGGCATTCGCATGCATCGATGTTTGATCTTGAATATGTGACAAGCGCTACATTTCTCGACCCGATTTAGGAGTTTCTATTTCAAATGCAGGCGGGACCAGGGATCACTAGATAGAGGTTTAATTGTAGTAAATTTATTTCGAACATAGATGTAGAAGGATGTATACAAGGCGAGTCTGATAACATTTCTGTATGACGGTAAGTTTTTCACATTAACTTGACAAATATGGACGTAAAATGTTGTGCAAGGGCTTTGACTAATCGCAGTATTTCTAACAACTGAGCTTAACTGGACGATGTAACTGAATCTTGGATTCAGGAAAGTACAGAAACGAGCAGACGTAAGCGTGACACGATTGTTGGAAACAGGACTGGAAGATGCAATGTTCTGGACACATGGAAATTCCAACAGTTGCCAGTGTTAATTCGCAAACAGTCGTACCTTGGACTTGAGAATTAATGCGTTCCGGAAAACTGGTCGTAGGTCGACGTATATGTTGAGTTCATTATAACACGGGAAGTACAGAGTTACATCTTGGGACTCACGGCTCAAACAAAATTGCCAATATTTTAATCCATTTTGAATTGTTTGTGATTTTAATCCATTTTTACGCTTAAATACTCTTGTATTTATTATAAATCAATAAAAGAATATCAAACAGCATTAAATATTTGAACTAAGAATATCAAACAATTTTACCACAGATCGATTAGAGTTACAATTTGAGCCCGTCACAGCATTTACGGACTTTATAAACAATTAACATTTTATGAAATCTGATCTCTCAAACACCTCGTCGAGTTCATATATTTGTTTGGACAGTAACTCCTCCATTTTTATCCGACAGGAGAATTCTGGTTATGGGAGATTCTGGATGGGTCGCTTGTCAAAGGGCACCAGAAAAGTGTCGCTGGGGTCTTGCAATTTCTGAAGAAACCGCCCAAGGTCCGAAATTTAGACTTTTGAGTCATTAAGTTAAAAAAAAATTGGAGCTGAAATCTAATGAGCGTCAATTTAATGAGATCATAAGCAAGGAAATACGTAACTCGGAAATTCTTATGTTGAAATACAACTGTATTTTTCTGCCTTTGTGGATTAGGCTCTCTTGCTCTGTTCAATTTCAGAACTGTCTTCTCAAATATGTCTGAACTTTATACACAGTTGGTAGGTATCCTTGGACGGGGGATCGGCCCAACGCAGGCAAGGCCTCTGCATACAAAGGACAACAGTATATTTTTTCGATTAATTGGGGTACGGTGAGACTTCCGAGTCCGTTCGGTACGTTGGCCAAGATTGAGACTACTGTACCAGCCCCGGATGACTGTGTAGTAGTCCGTGGAACGAATATTGGCAGGGGAAACCTGGGATCGAACCCGGGCCGCCGCGGTGGGAAGCCGGTGACTAACCGCCTAGGCTATGGCACGGCCATGGATAACAGTAGCAGAAAGAACACGTACATCCAAACGCTCAACGAGATTCGAACGCAAGTGTCCAAGATGTCGGAGAGATATACGTTAGGTCGCACGACAACTGGGATCGGCTACCAGTAAAATGCGGAATATAAACTTTCATGCAGTCTGAAGTATCAAATGAATGAGTGGGCAGTTCACAAACTCATCGCAATTTCCCTATTTGCTAACCTCAGGGGGAAGTTGCATGCTATTGCGCAGTCCGGTTAGGTTTCCTACTTTCCCTGTTACAGTGGAATCACGTTACAAAATAAGTGAATGGGACAATTTTGTGTTATGGTTGCCATCTCCGTCCTCGTTTAAACCACGATAGTTGCTAATGCTGGGTCGGTAAGCGGAGTGTAATAAGTACCTATGCTTCAATCGGTATTGCAGTCTGGACCTTTGTCAGACATTGTTACATATCCTGCACGCTCATTGACTTTGCATTTTCAACTTAAATGCAATTCTTATTATTTTTTTTTTATTTCTAGGGTGTCTTCGATGAGCTGAAACTGATTCCCGTCTCTCAGTGTTCAATGCGTGATTTCTTTACTTGTAGTATATTTTGGAATATATTATTTACTTAGCAACGCTTTCAACTGCTAAGATTGTACAGCGTAGAATTGCAGACCTAATGAAACATTTTATATACGATGCAGTCAGTACAGAGTCGATGATAGGAGCATTAATGTGTATCATTTGGTAGAATGAGAACTGGAAGGGGAAACTGGAGTATCGGAAGAAAATCTGCATAAGTACCACTTTGTCCACCACAAATGCCACATCACCTGGGATCGAACCCGGGCCATCGTTGTGGGAAGCCGAGGATGAATTAATAATTACTGCAAAGGAGATGGTAGCTAGCAGCTGTGGCCTATCAAGGTATGATATAGGACATTTGTCTGGAAGGGCACACAAGTCACGACAAACCGAAGGTAGAACAGCCTATATTTTTCAGAGATCTGAACCTGGCACCAACCGGATGCGAAGCTTACTTGAACAGAAATGCCGGTTTATAACCTTACGGCCATGTAACAACTGTAGATATGGGGTAAAAAAAATACATTCATAAAAGTACGGTAAATTCTTTCGAATTTCACCAGCAGCGTCTTCCTAAACCCTCATTCAGACCACGTTGACCGCCTACTTTCGAACATGGCTAAATACAATTAATGCTCATAACTTAAAACATGTCATACTGGAGATGTTAAGGATATTCAAGGATCACATTGTACCAGTTTATCTGAGGCCGTATTTAGGGGCGTGGGTGAGGGTAAAATTAAATTCCACCTTCTTCCAAACACTGGTGTTTATATGTAATTTCTTCTACCATATTTTTTTAGCGTTTAAAAAATTAGACAAATAAGAGTACAAACACTCCAAACAATAATTTAAATAAGGAAATTTAATCCCCCTCACCAGAATATAGCTCCTACATACGGCCTTAATAATTATTGAATAACAACACTGTTTGTAAGTTGTACATTATGATGTATTGTTTTCACTGATATGATGGCCAATTTTATTACTACAAAATTAAATTTAAGAGATACTTTATGATCTAGTAATACATTAACCTGATTTGAAAGCGTCGAACTCTACCAGCTAGCTATACGAGGATCCGTATCCTCTTCAGCCAGGAGCAAGATGAAGCAGTCTCGTTCTGATATTTTCCATTTCCATACACTGTAACTTTTTAATATTATATATAATTGAGAAGCGCTTCTACATCAGAAAAGAAAGACTGATCTTGATACACAACACCATTGATGGAATGTCTCCGCTATGCTTGAAGTCTCTGGCTATTAACAGCAACAAAACCCAAGCAAAATCACAGTCTGGTTTTCAGTTTACTTCTCAATGCCTGAGAAGAACCAACACAAAAACACAGCTGTCCTTATATGCACTGAAAGAATCTAAGTACTTTAAATATATATGTATCTTATGTATAATATATACTGGTATTTATATGATGAATAATTTATCCACGGTTCTTCAGTCTCCCTCAACACAGGCCTGCATCCAGCACTGACACAACGTAAAGTAGTCTTGTAATTATTTATATATCACAGTCTCTATCTTGCTGTTGCAGTCTGGAATAGTGTCAACACTTGCTTCCACCCCACATGAAGCCGGTACCGGGGTAAGACGAAGCGGCACGCTGAGGGATCGCTGCCTCACGGCTCCCGGATCGAGTCCTGGCAGGCACCCCAATCGGAGTCGTGGTCGCCATGGTTACCCGGGAGCTGCTCCGTCTCATAGATGACGGTGGTGGTTGGAGCGACTCAGGGTCCTCTTCCGCGAGTGTGCCTCAGGAGGATGTCCGCGTCGTATCCACGGTCTCGGAACCGTCAGGAATGGCGGGATCTTTGCCTCTCAAAGAACGCTTTAACTTGTCGACCAGGCGGTTGTGGAATTTGTTGAGAGAGGACTGGGACCCCGATTTTGGTGGTGACGAGGAGGTGGACTTACTAGGCGACTGCAGACTGGATTGGGAGGCACGCGAAGACGCCCTGGAATACTGGCGAGATGACATCGCCATGGGGATGGAGCGATGTGCTGGTGACCCCACAATGAAATCACTGCCCGGAGAAGTGGACAGGCTGGGTCCCTCCGACTTCGAGCACTCGGAAACCTTACGACTCCTGCAGGACTGCGGGTTCGAACATTCCGAACTGCGACGCGATCTGTTAGACTTGTAGATGTCCCAATCATTCTTCACTACAGGCATCATAAAAGCCATGGTGCAAAATTACGACCAAAACTACACTTGCCACCAAGAAAACCTTCTGCTCACTGACGAGGCGCGCCTTCCCCGCCGTTATTTTATACATTCAACTGCCTACAACTTCCAGCTAGGTCAAATGGATCAAAACCGAGAATCTCATTGGTCGCCGGCTGAAGCGCGGCCCCCTTACTAGTCAATGACGTCACACGAGAACGTAAAACTCACTACATTCCCCCATGATCCGTTGCGCAATAGGCGACAGGCGTGTACTCTACCGACAACAGCTTACACTAAAATATTTGTAGGTGGATGTTTATAATGCAACAAAACAAACCCATGTGTTGCACATGTTGACGCAGTAATAATACAAATTAATTGAAGTGTTATGTGATTTTAATAGATTCAAGCGGCAGTGACAATATGGATCCTGAATAATACAGACCGTAGTCGTTTTCCCATGTACAGCTGTTACGTTTATACACGTTTATACCATTGCTGATAAACAGAGCAAACAAAAATGTTGATTCATAACACTTGGCGTAACATTACGACATCCTTAACTATTAATAACCAGTTGATAATGTGTTCAGCATTTTACTAGATCACGGCTAGTATAATAATTGCGCAGTGTTAAAAGTATAGACCTAGTAATGAGTGTAACACAGGTCTGGCCCCCAGTTTGCGGACTATAAATGGTTTTATTAGGACATGTCACGATTTCTGTTCGTGTTTGTATATTTATTCCTAAACCAATTTATTTATGGGGCTTTAATAATTGTATGTATTATAGAAAGACCGCCTTATTTTATGTTACGACTTTTATTTGACGCCCGAATATCATGTTTGGTGTTTTGTTGCTAAAGGGATCCGGCAATCGAAAAAGTCGGGAAAAACAAAGTCCTGGAGGATCTTTAATGGAAAGTGTCCTGAAATTGAACTACAGCTAAACATGAACCCAGGATGACTAATTGATTCTAGACGTGAAAATTAATTAAGCATTCGTACTCTAGGCCTATAGAGCAAATACTACTTTTCAGTTCTCTATCAAACTGAGTTTCACACATTAGGCAAGAGGTTATTCAGCCACGTGGCTCGATGTATCAAACATAAAATAATATATACAAATCATCCAGACTTACACATCATGATGTGGTGATTATGAAAAGCTAATTAGCTGTCTCTATTTGAAGAACTAGTCATATGTACTTAGTTCTTTTATCTTCATGTGACTAAGAACCGTCACGAGTCATATAGTATGCAACAGAAAGAGCAGCTTTAAGTAAGTAAATGACTCATTTTCTTTTTTTTCTTTGGTACTACAGCCCAGTGGGCCTAGGCCTACCTCCATGAACTTCTCCGTTCACTTCGGTTTTTCTAGATCTTACACATTCGGTAGGACTCCTTGGGCGGGTGATCAGCTCGTCGCAAGGCCTCTACCTGTACACAAATACAGAAAAACGCACGCACACAAACTAAACATCCATGCCCTGAGTGGGATTCGAACCCACGATCCCGGTTTCCAAGCGAGCGAAGACAGTACATGCCCTCATTTTCTTTGCATAATTACTTTCTGCCTTGTTTGCCGCTATGTGGTCTCGATACTGACAGCGTAATGAAGTAATAAATATTAACTTCAACTTTGTGACTTTATTGGCAAGAAAACTGATGCAGATGTACACATTTAGTGTCTTCGAAATCGAACCTATAATTTTCGGCTGTAGTCAACCTCTCCCATTAAATTGTGATTAGATTCAAGAGCTCATATAGAAGTAAGGGAGTTTCAATGCCGTCAAACTAGAAACAGCATGCTATTTATTCATTCTCGATTTATGTAACGACTCTTTCAGTGACTCTAATTGTATTGCGTCGAATTATACGATGATTAGTAAATAAATAATTGGGAAAGGATGTGGAAAAGTGATAGTTTAAGGTTTACTGCCCATGATGGATATCTTAATTGATGTTTATGTGACACTACATAAACATCAATCGAGATATCCGATTTCTGGGCCGAGATTTGAACCTGGGACTTCCCGGACACAAAGCAAAAATTCTTACCTTGGATCTGAATTAGCATTGGAAATGAGGTAATAACACTCATTTTTATTTGTGTAAGAATCTTTGACGATACTCAAGCCTATTCAGAGTTTTACGTTATTTCTGTAGTGTCTGTGCTGTATGCATAGAGAATGTGATTTTCCTGTTAAATATAAATAGGTCTCATTTTATTCTTTTGAATAATCTAATTAAAGTTACGGAAAGGCGTTTAAATACTGGATACAACTCCTACATAGCTACAAATATACGAATGTGAGCAATGGTGTAGCTCTTTAAGAATATGATAGAACTCTATTTAAGAATTTGCAGAGAATTAAATTGTGTACAGAATTGGCATCTGATTACTAACTATCAAGAAATTGCAGTATTATCAGTATTTTATTTCGCTTATATGCAGCAGAAAGACGATGCACCAAAGAAATACGATTACCGCTTAAAATCATGTACGAAAATTATCACCCGAATTCTGAAAACATGGCCGAACGTTGTATGACCTATTTATTCTTGTGCTTTGTAAGTATAAATACGTGTATATGTGACCAATCATCAATAAAATATAACAGTTCGTAATGAAGCTAGGAGAACAATAAATTATGCGTATGCTTATTATTCAGTTCAGAAGCTGCTATTCATCTGCCTATCAACTAAACGGAAACACAAACACAAGGAAGGAAAAAATTACAGGATCACTGATGTTAGGCTTTCGTAAAGGTTCCCTGCTGGTGTTGATTCAGCTCTTGGATCCTTGCATCATGCGGATGTGGGAATTGTTTCCGAAGTCGAAGCTGATGATGGAAGTAGTATGTACTTCCGAAACGTCGACAACATTGCCCACACCCACGCGGTATAAAAGGTCAACAAGCTGAATAAACATCAATTGAATGGTTTATATGGAAGATAATACGATAACAGCGCCAACAGTGACCGTTTCTGAGAACGAGGTTATGCATTATATCTTTGCCATTCGCCACAAATTGTTTGTCAAGAGGTAACTTGAAATAAATGTCCTATTGCTGAGGGAGGAAAGCTAAATACTAAATATTCCACATAAATGATGATGATGATAGCTCTAAAGAACAAATTTATACATTTTACATTTGTGTGTGTTAGTAGAGTCTGCCACTGCTTAGAGAAATTAGTTCTCATTGGTATGCCTGTTTATCGAGTTTGGTTTGGTATTTCGAATTATTCAACATGCTACTAACTTGTGATCGTTGTGATAGGGACAAAACAGCGGTAAATGCGGTTGTGAGGGTTATGAGTTTCGCGAAACTGTGTTTTGTGGAGTGATGGTTCTTAAGTACTGCGAGGTGTTAGATGATAGTAGATTGTTCGTTAAAAAGAGTTAACCATGTTTTTATTCTGTTGCTGTATGTAACTGTATTGGAAGGTAGACTTCGATGTGCTGTTACGCTGTTGGGTCATGTAAATATTGGGAGTTAGTTTGTTATTGAAAACACAATTTCTCAGCAAATCTGGATGAAAAGAAGGAAGTAATGATCGCTGCCTCCGAACTCCAGGTAATACTAATGGGAAAAATGCCGTATCATGGGTTCACTCTTGTTCCTTCTCGCCTTACCACACACTAAACATAACGTCCGAACTAACTAGGGTGCTGCAGTACAGGTTTATGCATATTTCAACCCACGAAAAAGCGTATTTTGTTTCATCCTTGGATTTTCGTAATGTAACCCATAACAGATTTTGCCAGAATTTGTTTATTGTGAGAATTATCAGGATGTGTGATTTTAATATATTGCCCAGTGTACGATTATACGAGTATTTCACAGTTTATATAGTGTGTAGTTCAAAATAGAATGTATTTGTATAGATGAGCAGATGAGTATAAATAATTTGCTAATAACCATGTAGGAGTTTGTGCCGTGTGGCCGGCAGCAAATAAAACAGCATCCCGGTGAGGTGGTGTTGCCAACTACACAACCACAGCTACATCCAGAATCATTCCTCCTTCATCGTCTAAGTCAAGTGGCCATATCAGACACTTCCAAGGTATACATTATTGAATTCCCGCATATTCTCTATATTATTCTTCACAGTGTGGAAATGAAGTATATTGACATCTCTGATGCCTGTTTTGAATTCTGTAGTTTGTAGTTCTGATTTCCTCCTGATTATAGTTTGCCCAATTATTGATATATGTGATGTTGTAGTGGAGCTTTTTTGCAGGAATCAGAGTGGTGGCATATCTGTGCTAGTAAGAAGGGTGATCTTCAGTGTGAGGAGGAGTTGTATGTAAAGGGGAAGACAGCAGTCTGGAGTCGGGGGGTTGATGGCAGTCGAGTGGTGATCTGTTGCTACACATGTGAGACACCTGTCAGAAATGCTCTATGGTGCACATTCCATACTGCTGCATCAGACAAACCTGTTCTCGAATCTCATGGGTCCATATCCACAGAGGAACCTAAAGGTACCATGGAACCGAATCCAGACAATTTGTTTCCAGAAACATCAGCTTTATTCCTTTGGAGTGCAATGTTGAGTGTCGCTTGCTGTACTAGCAGAACACTGCAGTGTGTGATGTTGAGGCCAACCTTGCTTCAGCTTCAAATTAAAATGGATGACAGTGTAGAACATTGTGTATAAATGACAGAACCAGTCAAAACATGGGTGCTTTTAGAAACTCAACAAAATAAATCTTACTGTAAAATAATTATCATTTTATCACATCTACAACTGTTTACAAGCCCAGAGAACTGTGGCATCCATCTTCAGTGTAGGCCTTTGGATGGGCACTTTGTTCAGAAACGAAGTACACTCAACTCTTGATTATCTGGGATAATGGTGGGGATGGAAATCACGATCAATTGAAAACCCGGTTAAGACAAATTTTATTAAAAGTAGTACTGTAATACTGTGCCTTCATAATACTATAGGCCTACCTGTATTTAAATTTATTCAACCTCATTTTTATGTCATCTCATGGCCTATTTAATACTTTTTTTACATTACACTGAAGTATGAATTAGTTATTTCAATCACAGTGTTCATCAACATCCAACACTTTTTACGAATATTCACACTTAACACTTAAAAAAATTTAATATTGTTGTTTGGTTTTTGTGGCATTTTCCTTTTTACGGATATCTGTATGAAGCCTATGTAATATTAGCTTGTCACTTAATAAACTGTTCTCTTCACTCTCAAGGTAGTATAGTAAGGATTCCAAATGATTAATAGCAGCACCGTGTGATATTTTCTTACTAGCAGCACTGTCCACCTCTTCCTCATTCTCACTTTCTTCCCGCTCTTCTAGCTGCACCCCCACTGAACTTACGATTTCATCACTGCTTAACATTTTGAAGCCCGGCTCACACGAGTTGCAGTCAAACCACTCTCTTATATTTTCCTCATTGACTTCTTCACCACCATGAACTTGGTTAGCCAGTTTTGTCAATTCTATGGCTATCTCATTTTCACTGAATCCAGTGAATCCATGGATTTTGTCATTTTCATTAGTGATGAAAGGCATCAGTTTCTTCCATGAATTTTTTCAATTCAGATGGCTTCACTGTATCCCATGCTGTTGAAATCTCGTATATGGCATCTAACATTGAAAAAGACTTCCAGAAACACGTCAGATCATTGCCTTCATTGATGTACTTTTGTAGCAAATTTGATATGTAGATTCTCTTCATACTTGAGATAACTCCTTGATCCATTGGTTGGATAAGTGCGGTAACATTAGGAGGAGAATATTTCAGAAAAATATTTCCATCATCTGACCTCAGGAGACTTTCATTAGGATGTGAGGATGCATTGTCAATGAGGAGCACAGCTATCTCAGGTAGGCCTTGGGATTTTAGATGGTCACAAACTTGAGGCACAAATTTAAAATCAAACCATTCTTTAAATATCACTCTATTCATCCAAGTTCCTTTCTGATTAAAATAATGGATAGGCAGACTTGAAGCTACTGTTCCTTTAAAAGAGCGTGGTCTTTTCGCTTTGCCGATAACTACTCGTGTTAGTTTGTGTTCCTGTTGCATTAGAACAGCACAAGGCTGTCAATCTCTCCTTACTGGATTTGTGACCTGGAGCCTGTCTTTCATTTTGAAATGCCAAAGTTCTGGTTGGCAAGCATTTCCAACAAAGACCTGTTTCATCGTCATTATAGATTTGTTCTGACAGCAGATTTTTCACTTTTCACGAAACTATCAAAATTGGTGCAAAATTGAACTGAAGATGACAAGTCCCCTGACAAATTCTCACCTTGAATACTAATTTCTCGTATTCCATGACACTGCCTGAAATGTGTTAGCCAACCAGAAGAAGCATCAAAACTTCCTTGTAGTTCAAGTGCTTCGGAAAAAAATTTTTGCTTGTTTAGCAAAAACTGCTCCTGTTATTGTTGTTCCCTGTGCCCTTAGTTGATTGAACCAGATCAGCATTGCTTTGTCGAGATCATCATATGTTGATTTTTTCATGGTTTTTCTCTTTTTCATTCTGCTTGAATTAGAAGACGAAGCAAAGGAAATTAATTGATTCTTTTGTTTTTTCAAATCACAAACAGTTTGTTCTCCAATACCATATCGCATTGCTAATTGTTTAACTACACCTCTTTTCCCCAGCTGATTGATAATTTCAAGTTTCTGTTGAATACTTAACACAACACACTTCCTTTTACACTCTGACATTTTGCTAACGCACTTGGTGTGGTGTATCTGTCCTTGAAACTTTCCACAAATCCTTGCATTTTTTTTTTTGCTAGTGGGGTGGGACTAAGTCCCTTGTACTGCAGCCACTTCTGGCCTATTGTACCAGCCCCAGATGATAGGTGAGGGTGATTGTGGAGCAGTTGGTGGAATGAAGATTGGCAAGGGAAACCAAAGTACTCGGAGAAAACCTGCCCCAGTGCCACTTTGTCCACCACAAAGCCCACTTGCCCAATACCGGGATCGATCCCAGGCCACCACGGTGGGAAGCCAGCAACTAACTGCTTGAGCTATGGCATGGAGCAATCCTTGCATTCTTTCACCCCTACCCTAGTACATTGTGTTAGCATAACGGGACCAAAAAATGCAGAGCTTGGTTCACACTAGTGCGAAAATAGTGTTACAACTCACCATGTGAAACAAAAGTGAATGAATATTAAACAACATATAAGCCCCAAAAAAGCACTGGTAGCCCCGGTTAAGCAGCAAACCGGTTTATACGACCCCAGATAATCAAGAGTTGAGTATTCAAGGGATTAATTCTTACACTGCCAAGCCACCATTTTGGGTCGTCAAAGCTGCTGTCTTTCATCGGCAAATATTGTGTGAAAACCCCTGAAGAAGGCAAGCTGGAAGGAAAAGATTCGCTCCATATGTTTCTTTGTAGTTCAGATAAAAGGTCATCATATTTCATATACTGTCATATATATATACATATATACATATATATATATATATATATATGTATATACTAGTTTTATAAAGGTAAAAATTTTGTACACTTGCAGGGTTAACATACAGGCTTTATATTTGACACACGGGAAACTCTGTCCCATGTGACAGTGAGTGGTCAGTGCCAAAATCAGCTAGAAATTGTGAATGTCTTGAAATATACATACACAATACAAATTTCAGTGCAGCTTCCCAGGTTATTGGTTGAATCACCATTTGGTCCACGCTTTCATCTAAATTCAGTGACATGTTTCAGCCACAGAGGGCCATAGTCATATATATATGATGATTCATGTGAAGTGTTACACTGTATTATATTATTATATAGCCCAAGAGGGCTGTAAACCTAAGAAGTTTTTTGCTTACACCAATTTTTGTGCCTGTTAAAATTTAATATATAAGATGTTTCTAAAAAGCTTTTAAAATGATGTAAAATTGTTTTGCTTTCTGTTTTTTGTAGAGATGTGTATGTATTTCATGGATGCCTGCTTATATGGTTATATGTGTTCTGCTTGTTTCTGTGTATGTCCAAACTTGTATACAATTAATGTAACACATGTGAGAAGACCATTAAGTCTGATACTTGTAATTTTCAGGCACTCCCATGTCATGTGTCTGTATAGTTGACTCACATAATCTGAAAGTATATACCAGTGAGGGTGGAGATTATGTTTCATCTTTGCAGTTCCAGGTAATCAGGGTGTTTTAGTGCTTAATATAAGATAGGAATTTCAATGACAAGACTGAAGTACATACTAAATATATTTCTGTGCAGTGTGAATGATTTTGTTGAATGATCTTTTATATGTTATAAGGGATGGATGGAATGTTATCTATAATTTATAATTGTACAACCAAATAATTGTTCAAATGTTCTCATATTCAACGAAATACAGTACAACTTAAATACTGAGTATCACTATATAGCCTGTGACAATATGTCTAATATAGTAACAGCTTCAATGCTGACTCGTATTCTCAAAACGTGATGAATGGGGTGTTTTCTCAGACAAAATTTAGGCACAAGATGAGAGCATAATTTGTGTCAGCATTATAATATTCTAGGCATTGTGAAGTGATTTGTTAAACTTCCACACATGTATGTGGTATGTCCATCAGTCACCATCTTTTTTTTTATTAATTTATGTTTATTGAAATATTACTTTGTTAAATGTTTTGGACATTTAGACCATCATAAGGCATTTCATAAACAGTAATATGTGCCACTGTTCATTATTGAAATGCTTGCACCATGGATCCATTGCTGCTGGTCTTACCATGTAAAGTACAAAACAGTACATATAAATACATATACATACAAATTATATAGAGTAAAAAGGTCATGGAGGCCCATAGTGTTGTGAGATGTTGAGGGTCCCACATTATCGAGACAGTTGGCCCACAGATGGCGGTAAGGTTGTCAGCCTTATGCACTGGCCGACCTTTACCCCCCAGGAATATTCCTGGTATTCATTTCTGTTAGAGCCTGAGTCGACCCCAGGGTTACAGTGCGGCTGGAAGAATTAGCTCAATTGAAAAAATGCACTTCACCGGGACTTGAACCTGCGACCTTCCAGCTTGTAGCATAGTGCCTTAACCAACTATTCTACCACGTGCTCCCGATACATATAGAGTACAGCGTTTAAATGTATTAAAATTATTTATCAATAATTAGTAAAATTCTTAAAGTACTATTTTTTTTTGTTAAAATTGTTTTGTTTTATATAGAATTTGGGAGGGGGATGGAAAGTATACAATAAGTTTTAAATTTTCTTTTTATTATTGTTATTAACATAGGTGTACCTTGTTGTCATGGTCACTTGTATGTTTCTACTGGATAAGAAAGGCTATTTTGTAGATAGGGGTGTTTTTGCATTGTTATGGATATGTGCCTGTTATCTTGCTGGGCAGTATTATTTTGATATTGTGTGGCTGGTTCTTTGATTATGTTCTTGTTTTGTTGGTTTTTATCATAATGTTGGTTTTTCAGTGTTGTTTATTGATTTCCTTGTTTGGGTCTGATTTTCTCCTTCTCCTGTTGTGTAGTGTTGTTGAGGATGAGTTCATCCTCCAGGCATTTGCTAGGATACTGCCTTAAATTAGTCTGTAACAACTTCCATATCATACCCAATACATTATTCGCTATCATCCAATCATTTTTGACACTCTGTAGTCTGAATTACTGACAGCACTGTTAAATAAACTACAAATAAATGCCTCATAACCCAGGAAATCACAGCATGAAGCATAACATGGTTCATCTGAGGCTTTTAAATATATCTGTGCAGGTGGGCAATGTGTGGAGCACCAAGTTTGGCATCATGTTTGAGCGAGACATGGAAAGAATGCAAAAGGTTACCAGCAGCTCTGTGTCTGAAATGCACAGTACTGTCGGAAATTTCCCACAGCTGCCCACTGTTTTTGCATTACTTCATCCATTGGATGAAGTTTCCCCAGTGCTGGCCAAGCATGGTAAGTGTGGCGTGTGAAACTGATGTTTTCTTCTTATGTGCAGGCAGTTTTCATCATAAGGCATAGAGTTAATTTGTGCCTATAGAGCTGAGTAAGAAAGCCTGGTTTATACAGCTCACCTACGAGTACATCTCAATGATCTTGAAATCAAAGAAATCTGCAGTCCTCTGTTTACCCAGGGGTAAAGCAGCTGGGGCGTGAAGCTAACCACTCCCCTCCAGATAGTGCTGAGGTCAAGACAAAATGGATCTATACATCCACTTCCCCATATGCCTTCATGGCATAGTGCTTAAGTAGTTAAGCACAGAGACAACTTCACCTTTCTTTCCTTTATAATTTTGAGAGAAGCCCATGACATAAGTAAGACACTGATAGTATTCCTACATTCTCACAATGTATCTGTCACTAGGAGATTATAATAAGTCTTGGATGTAATTTATGGTTGTTTACCTTATCACATATTGTTTTTGTTTGAAAATTAAATTTCAGGAGGATTGTCCTACATGTCAGACCCATGCCAAAAGATTGTCTTCACCAGTGAGGAACCTTCTATATGTATGCTGTATGACACCAGAACAGGCCTTCACAGTGTCTGGAAGGTTCGCAAGGCACTACCTGAGGTATGTGCATATCAAGTAACCTAAGAATGAGATTTACTGTTTGTCTTGGCAAAATATTATGACATGAGAGAGAAATAATGTTTTATTAGGCTGCTATGCATCATTATCTTCAAGGAACTAAAAAAGTGTTAATTTTCATGGTTTTTGAGGGTGTTTGAGAACAGGGTGTTGAGGAGAATAGTTAGACTGAAGAGAGATGAAGTGATGGGAGGTTGGAGAAAACTGCATAATGAGGAGCTTCATAACTTGTACATTTCACCAAGTATAATTAGAATGATCAAGTCAAGCAGAATGAGATGGGCATGTAGCATGAATGGAGCAAAGAGGTATGAATCTAGGATATCGGTGGGAAAGCCAGAAGGAAAGAGACCATTAGGAAGACCAAGATATAGGTTGCTGAACAATATTAAAATGGATCTTAGAGAGAAATAGGATGGGATGGGATGGATTGGATTGATCTAGCTCAGGATAGGGACCAGTGGAGGGCTCTTGTAAACACAGTAATTAACCTTCAGGTTCCAGAAAATGCTGGGAAGTTCTTAAGTAGCTGCACAATTGGTGGCTTCTCAAGAAGGACTCATCTTTATGAGTAAGTGAGTGAGTGAGGTTTGTATTTCTACTTTTTTACTTTGTTTGAATCATTATTTTTATTTTTTCAGAATTTTCTATTTGCAGTTCTCTTTCAAATTAGGATTCCATTTCTTTCTTGAATGTTTCCTTGCAACAGCTATATGAAACACAGACTGTTGAAAGACTGTAGATATCAGCCAAGACAGAAAACAGAAGTTGTGGAAGAATTTGCAATATTTTGGACTTGTATATGGCAGAATTTATATGGGAAGTAACTTTAATGACCAGTGCCAGTTAGACCATTTTGGAAGATACTACTAAATGCGGGCTTGTTGAAATTTTATGTCTTGTTTTGATTCTTTCACGTAGAAAATATTCCTCGTTTCATTTCTTGTAAAGAATATTTTTAAGAACCAGAAAATCAGTGGTGACAAGATAAACTTTACTATACTAAATTTCATTATGTCACTTTTTTTAAACTAATGACATATTTTCTAGTAAAGAAACTGAGGTTGAACACAGCTAATATCAGAACCGAGCATTAGGCACAATGCTAAACCAATTCTGGCCTAACTTTCCCACAGCCAGTTTTTTTAAAATCCTAATAAATGTATATCCTCTCATCTCCTTGGTCTTCCAAGTGGTCATTTTCTAAGAGAATCCCCACCAATCTCCAACATTTCTGTAATGGTCAGTTCCTTCATACTTCATAAAATTCTCTACTCTGAATTTTTAATAATGTTCTAGTGAAATTAATACTCTCCTAATATTTAACATACAGAAATTGGGTATCTATAATGCATAGAATACAAATTTTGTTCATTTGTATGCATACTTCAGTGACTGTTACCCAGCTAAACATAAACTCTGGTTATCTCACCCTGGTGACATCAACCAAAGACAACCTGAACACTGGGCTACTGCTTGACCTATGAAGGGCTATTTCTAGAGGTGTCTTACCATTTTGATCAAGAAGGTTAGTGTAGTGGTAACACTGTAGACTTGTATTCAAGGAGGTGCTTGGTTCGAATCTTGACCAAATTTTTCATGGTTTTCTTCAGTCCACCCAGGCAAATGCCAGATTAGTGCCTCTATTAGCCCTCTGCTGCTTCATTCCAAACCCTTTCCAATTCATTAGTCATCTTACCATTCACTGTTATACAGTCTAGGTACTGACACCATTGTGAAATAAGTCATGCAAATTTATGATTTTCCTTTCAGTTGGTTATAACATACCATTCACTTTGTGATTATGTGAGGTATGTTTTTATGGTTTTGGTATGTAATACATGCTGTCGGTGGCACAGTGTCTAAGTGACTGCTGAAACATAAATATGTGGACTTTCTAAAATGTTTATGAAAAATATGTTTTCGTGAATTTAGAAACTAGCACATGTAAATTGGTATTAATATCTATTTTTTAAGACAAGTTTACTTGCCACAAGTACTCAGACAGTTACTGGATCTGTTGTGCAACCCTTGTTAGAGGCTTTTACAAAGAGCCCTGACTGTAACCCCAGAACCATTCTGATTGATGACTTCCTGGCACCCACTGTCTGTAACCACACAGACCTGAAGATCATTATTCTATGCCTAGCTGAAGCTGGGCATTCACGAATTACATCTTAGAAGGATTCCTCCTCCTGCCAACTTTTCCTGCATAGGCTATTTCATTTGGTAAACTAAAGACTGCCTTTCAGTATTACTGTCTTCAGGGGCATGATACCATGCAGTGTTGTGTCTTCAAGGTAGGTCTACTCTGAAGATCAGACTGCAAAGCATTGCATCCCAGAAGACAGTAAACTTCACAGTTGCTTCTGTGAGAATCTCAGATCTCTCCATGATTGGTTTGGATAAAAGTGATAGATTTGAGCCCAATGTAAGGTGTTGATTTGTTGCAGGAAGCTTAAAACTTGGGTCATTTTCAGTTACAAGTGTGCTGAACATATGTACGAATCAAGTGATATTTAATGTTTTTTGTTATGTTTGTCAGTCACGCTCTTTAAAATGCTTTCACCAATTTTGTTTGTAAGTAATTTGAAAATGGATTAATATGTTGACAGGAGTGTCAGGCCATATGTAGCTGTGTGGAGAGTTCATTGAACCATTCATCTGCTTCAATAGTAGCAATTGGCAGTAGCAGTAGCAGCATGAAGACACATTCTGTATTTGCCGGCACAACCACAGATGGCAACAGGAGCAGCTTTACTTCATCACCCCAAATGTCCCGTTCACACAGTCCCATGGCTGCCATCAGGTAGGTGTTTCATGCAGCATGACTGCTGAATAGACAGACATCTGCCTGTGCGTGAATTGTTAACTGGCATGGATTAATTGATAGAAGTCATAGTCTCATTCAATTGTAAATTATATAGTAGGATGAGGAGCTGGAATAGCTCAGTTATCATAGTGACTAGGCTATGGACTGGACAACTGATGAATTGGAATTTGATTCGCAGCAGAGACAAGAGATTTCTCACTTCTCCACAGTGTCCAGACTAGTTCTGGGGCTTTCCAATCTTATCCCTTGGGTGCAAGGGTTTTTTTTTCCTCAAGGTAAATGGCTAGGGAATGAAAGTGGCCACTCTAAACATGTGTCCATGGCAATGAATTAACACATAATAGTAGAGGAAGTGCCTGAAGCTGTCTCTTGTATGTGGTCCATGCTGCGATTTTATAACGAATACCAGTGAGATGAGTGAGTCAACAGCCAGTCTTGAGTCATGGTGTTAGCAGTTGGTCATGGGCACAGAAGCTGAAGACTCTGTTGTTAGATGCTGCTACCTAGCAATGACTAGTTAAGAGATAAACTTTAAAAAGACTGTGTGTTCTGTAGTGATTTGTAGATTGTGTAAATTTATGAAAGTGTTACAATCATTTGTAGTTACAAGTAGTTAGTGTTCAATAAACTGGGACTAACAGAAGACCGCACTTGTGAACGCTGCCTGGAGAAAGATGAATGAGCCACACACATCCTGTGTGATTGTGAGGCTATAGCTTAGTTAAGATTTTTTCACCTGGGCCAGTTTTTTATGGAGCCAAGTGACTATTATGATGTCCCCCATAAAGAAAGTGCTACATTTCATTTTAAGTGTAGGATTGATAAAGGGTTAACCAAAAAAGGGAAGCATAATAGATCATTGAAGGTTACAGTGCAAGGGCTGGATTATTATGGCCCACCCCTAACACATTCATTCATTCAAATGTTGAATAATTCACATTATCAGTACACACCCTATGTCTAGTGACTAACACGTGATAACATGTGTGTGCGAACGTAACTGGTGTAAAACATCCAGAGTTGAGATTGTTTTGGAGACATACATGTATGTGGTAAAAACATTATTAACCTTTATCATCTAGGAATAGGGTTTTAAATATTCTGGCTCTACAGGATTGAGGTCATGTTTTAAGTTAGGGATACCAGTCTGTCATCAAGGAAAAGTGGTTTTTGAATCTCCTGTTCTACATATCTGGTAGCCATATTTTAACTCTGGGTAACTGTGTTAATAGCCTAGGTCTGGTCATATGGGATTTGTGGTGGACAAAGTGGCACTAGGGCAGGTTTTCTTTGAGTACTTTGGTTTCTCCTACCAATCTTCATTCCACCAATTGCTCCAATCACCATCATCTAACATCTACGTCTGGTGCTAGTACAATAGGCCAATAGTGGCCGCAGAACCAAGCGGACTCAGTCTCACCCTACTAAGAATAATAATTTTAAAAAACCATATTAATATTAAAAAATGCAATGCTTAGTCAGCTGGGCTGTGTGATGCACAAGGGCAAATGAAGTTTAAAATACATCTTAGAGAACTGGTATGTTAAGATGTGTACCATCTTGAATTATCTCAGAGCAGAATGTCCTGCATCCTCTAAGAACAATTTCTTAGTGAGCTGCATGTAAGGAAATCCCAATTTAATGTTCCTCAGGTTAAGGTTTTTCCCTGTTTAAAGTTCAGTTTCAGAGATCCCAAGTCATTTTCAGTGTTAAAATTGTCTCCATTTATGAATATCTACAGTTGAGCGCTAAAAGCCATTTCTCACAAAAGAAACATTAAATGAGGGTTACTAGCTGGTTCAGTGACTGTGATTGACCCATTTTGTCGGACCCAACTGAGTACATACTTGAGGATGGAAGCAGATTCAGCTTCCAAAACATTTTCTGGTTTAGAATATTGAATGATGGACAAAGTCCTGAAAGGGAGTAATTCTGAGTGTTGTTGACCATTGTCAGAACCTTCTGAGTTCTCCCATTGGTTGAGGAGGAATGGAAACATACCCACATTCATGTAGTGGTTGGCCGTACTAAGTGATACCAACCCTTACAAAAATGAGGCAACTTTTTTATTTTATTGCATGAAGTTACAATTGTGATTGTTTTATGTTTCAGCCGATGCCAGTCCTCGAGTGCATCTGCTAGCAACTTGACACGCCTCACTCTCACGCCATCTCCTCGTGGCTGGCAGTCATCGCGCCACAATCACATATCCTCATGGTCTCCAGGTTCTGGGACTCCGCCTCCTGATTCAAGGATGATGACAAGTATGACCGTGGTTGATAACGTGGCGGATGCAAAGCCTGTTTTTCCTGAGTTGTGTCTAGAACACATTTGGACTGAGAACCTTGGTGTCCCTCGGTGAGATTGGTACACTTGTATGTTTAAGGCTCCTTTTTTATGTGTTAGTAGAGTTTCTCAACTAGTGAGCCATGATATGAATTAAATGTGCTGTTTCATATCCAAGTAACCTTGCCAAATTTTGAGAAATCTGAGAAGGTTGAGCTGTAAATTGTGCTTCTATGTGTTCATCTGGCACGGAAATATTCTGTGGATGTAAAATTCTTCCTTTTGTAGGGATGTGTCTTATGGACCCAGCAATAGAGTGTTCCTGAGTTCAGATCTAGTGGGACAAACGTACTTATGTTACCTGGTTCCTTCACTTAGCCAGCTGTTCTGCACAAGACTTGAGAAAGTTAACAGTGAGCAGAAACTTGTCTTTGGAGTAGTAAACAACATCACTGCCAAGGATGCAGCCCCCCTTCCAGTTAGTGGTTGTTTTATTTATGTAGCTGTTGATCTGTTTTGACTAACATCATTACTTTCATTAACATGTACAAGTTTTATTTGAAATATTTTTCAGTATGGTGTACATCTAATGAAATACAAGGAAAAAATAATTTATGTGTCTGTGCAGTTTAATATCTGTACTGTTCATTAGCTTTGTTAGAAGTAGAATGTGTGTGCGTGGAATGTGTTATCTGTGCTGTTGATTCATTTTCAGACAGTAGACCTGTACTGTGATTAATGAACATCAATATCAGTAAGGTATGGAAAATTTCAAAGATTTCATGTGTACAATACAGTGGAGCCCATATTTAATATTCCTTGATTTAGGGTTTTCCATCATTTGATGTTCATTTTCAGTGCTCAGTCCACAGTCAACAGTCTCAGTGATAAATTACCTTAATTTAAGATTATCCTCAGTTTAATGCCCAAATCCACTGCTCTTCAAAGGAACCTTAAATATTTTGTTGTATTCTGAAGCAACTAACATTTTTCCTCCGAATTTCACACTCACCAGTAGTTAACAGTTTACAGAATTGTGAGTTTGGAACATTAATGACTCTTGAAGATGACAGACTGCAGAATAATTTTCAGCACTTTCAGAATGATTTTTTTTTAATAATAGATGTCTTTCTTTCATCTCAAAATTGATTTATCTACTCGCAACTTTTTCTCTGTGTTTACACGTTGCAGCAACTGAACATGATCGTGGCAGTGGATTTGACTGGAGGCATTGTGCTGTACTCGGGGATGAATCTGGTTGGCAAAGTTCATGTAGCTGGGATACCATCTGCTCTCACAACATCTTCATATCTGTCGCTCAACCTTGGCTCACAATTTGCTACACCATTTCCCAGGTATGTGAACATGATGACATTGCAGTTATTTTTGGCATTATCCAGTGTTTAAGGCATATTGAATACATGTGGCTTTTCAGGAGTTATCCCTGTTCTTATCATCTGATAAAAAAGGGTAAAGTTGTCCCGGTGAATACTAATTAAGCACTATGACATGATGATGTATGGGGAAGTGGATGTACAAATCCAAATTTTCTTGATCTCGGCACTAGCTGGAGGTGAGTGGTCAGCTTCACGCCCCGGCCGCTTTACCCCCGGGAAAAGAGGGTCTGGACACTCGCAGCTAAGAAGGGAACACACATCACAAGACATGGTTTACACAGAAAATAAGAAAACGACCCCATAGTGAATGAACCACATGCAAGTTTTAATTAAGACACATAAGATGAATAATCTTAACAAGTTTTAGTGAGTGTAAATTTATTATAGTTGACAAATATGCACTTTTTAAATACTTTTTAAATGGTGTTATGAAGACATATGAGGGCAAGCAGTGCAATAGATTAACGTAATTAGGGCACCTGATGATGGCACTATGTTGCCGAAACATGTTGTGAAGTAACAGGTGAAATTGAGTGCACTACAAGACGGCCACTGTGTACATATCATGGATATTTATGGGTATTTTCAAAGTTAAATCAAAATGTAAATCATGATGTGTAGTGTCATATCTCTAAAAAGATGGTGCTAGTCACACGAATGCTACAGCAACCTTGCCAAATGGCAGGACAGTCAAAATGGTGGTGAAATGGCGTGTTTACATTTTTTGGACCCTAACACTTTAGCTGTAAACAGAAATGCATATGAAGGTCTTTATGTTAAACTTACATTATTGTTCTTTGATTTTAACCAAAGTTGATGGTGCTAACAAATGGTAATAGAAGTCCACAATACAAAATTTAATGAAAATTTATTCAGTAGTTCTCGAGTGTTTACATATGGACAGACACAGTGGACAAAAGGGTAGACAAACATGGTGATGTTGATATGATCACATGTGAACATACCAAATGCTAATATCAGTTGACACAACTTTAAATAACTTGTCAGTCACATTCATGGTGGTACCCCCATTTAATATTTTCTTGACTTAAGGTTTTCTTTCATATAATTTTAATTTCAGTAAATGAGATCTAGAAGTTGGTTTGGAAATGGGGACTAGCTCTATCAATACCACCTGAAGACTGAATCCAGTCTCAACCATTATGTGTTTTAAGTAAAAACATGGGAATTGATAATGTCCAGAAACACAAAAATTGTTTAATTTCACTGATCACAAGTCAGTAATCTCAGTGTTAAAATTAGATTTTACCCCCTTTTAAGATTTTTCCCATTTAGTGTTAAATAAATGTGCTCCCCAGAAGAACCTTTGGCACTTTCACTGTACTCTGTTTAGGAGGAGCAGCCTGTTACCCACGAGTCGATCCACTTCAGCCATGGATCCCCGATTTGATGATGAAGTGTGTCTGTTGTCACCTGTTCATGCTGCCCATGGGGCTGTTAACACTATGCTGTCTGTGGATGAAGCAGAAGGTTTTCCACTGTCCATGCCTCGCCAGGGGCAGCTGTCAGGACTCAGAGATGCAGTTGGCAGCCGGGTCACTCTGGTAAGTTCTTATGTCTCCCAACGGTGACACTGAACAACTTTATGTGAGGCAAGGGTGCAGATGTTAGTCATACAGATATACCTCAACTTATGGGATAGTTGCTTTACCA
This sequence comes from Cryptotermes secundus, assembly GCF_002891405.2. Classification (NCBI taxonomy): domain Eukaryota; kingdom Metazoa; phylum Arthropoda; class Insecta; order Blattodea; family Kalotermitidae; genus Cryptotermes; species Cryptotermes secundus. The sequence continues at coordinate 5,485,841 of NW_019743656.1, forward strand.
AGACTGGTCGCATAACTTGCGTCACACTGCTTTCAGGTTGCTTCTATAGCAATAATTAAAAATTCGCTTAGGGGGGGGGTGGAGTCCAGCTGGGTCCACTTGCCATGGCAGCCACTGATTTGCCTATTGTACCTGCCCCGGGTGATTATGATGATGGAGAATTTGGTGGAATGAAGATTGGCAGGGGAAACCGAAGTGCCTGGAGAAAACCTGCCCCAGTGCCACTTTGTCCACCACAAATCCCACTTGACCAGACCTGGGATTGAATCTGGGCTGCTGCGGTGGGTAGCCGGTGACTAACCGCTTGAGCTATGGCGCAGCCTTGCTTCTATAGCTTACTTTTTGACCATGAAGGCGGGAGCAGTATGTTTCTCAGAAACGTTTGTGAACTTCTGCCAGACTAAAAGCGTCTCATGTCAGATGATCCCACTTGTTTTTACAGCCTTATTTCCCTGTGAATATAATGCATAAGTTTGCAGTGAATTAAATTGTGTTGTTTAATCATCATTGGTGTAGTGTTTCAAATTTGAGATTGGAAATTTAAGCCGTTACCTAAATGTTCGAGACTTGCGAAAGTGTTTTACAGTCATTACATTAGTATGACAACACCTGGACAGGCAACTAGGTTAAGAATGTTGATGATCAGCATTTATGCGTAATCACATAAGTAAGAAGCTCGCTAATGGGGCCACTGGAGTATCGTAATATTACCGCATAAGCAGCAGAGAGGACCACGGGCCCCACCCCCCAGCCACAGGGAATAGCCAATGAGAATATAACTTTGGGAATTGGGAACAAAAGGGAGGAGTTAACTACCCTCTGTCGTCAACAGCTGAATTAGCAAATCGAAACTATAAATTACGGAATTTAGGAGACATAGGGATCTGATCTTAAACAGAATATTGAGTTGTCAGCCGGAGGCTCTAGGCAATATGGGCCTTACGAGTGGAGGAGGTGGCCCTACGTCTTTTATCTCAAGTAAGTCACGTTTACGCATATCAGCCATGTTGTTTAATAGTATTGTTGATAAAAGTGTTGTTGAGTGATTTCAATATGCAACTCCAGTGTGCCCGGCGAGCCCTTAGGGGAGGATACTAGAATCATGTAACATGTAATTGCCTAGGATGTTAGTCAGGCAATAAGGGTTTTATAGTGTATGTGTCCAGGTTATGGTTAGCGTGTAGTGATAAATATAGTATGTGTGTTTCAATATGTATAACTAAGGGTAGATTATGTTAAGAGTGAAACTTTACGAAGGATAGTGTAATCGTATCTAATGAATAGTAGGGAAACAGGATCACATGGAACGATTAATATTTGCTTATAGTCAGGAGTCGAAGAGAGAGAGAGACTCCAGTTTTACACCCCCGAAGGGGAGGTTCCTAGCGTAGCTGCAAGTCAATTCACTATGTACTCCCGACTGAAAGTCGGCCTTGTAATAATGTAAATATTGTAAATACGGTAAATATCAATGTAAATAGACCAGGGTAGTTAGAGTAGGATGTACCGGGATTGTGATTTACACCTCTATAATCAACTTTCCCACGACCGATCCCGAGCAATCCTGACCAAAGCGAGGGCTGAACTGACACAGGCAGCAGTAGCAGCCGAAGGCAAAGAAAGAAACGGGGACAGAGAAGTCAGCGGTATCACCTGATAGGAGGCTACCTGCAGACTATATGGGGAGTAGTTAAGAGGGAGCTATGACAATATGTCAGGGGGTAGTTCCCACAATAGAGAGGACAAATGGTGGCAGCTTTAAGTAAGGAAGGAAGCCCCGAACAGGAGAATCCTAGCTGAGGGTAAGCTAGGATTATGGTGTTAACTCCTTACGGCATAAGCTGTGGTAGCAAGGAGGGGTACCTGCACGCCCCCCAGCACCACGGCGTTACAAGTGGCGACAGCGGTGAGACAACCAATCCACCCCCGTCGCAGGGACGTTACAAGATGGCGGCAGTGGAGGATACCTCCACGCCCCCCTGCCGCCACGGCGTTACAATTGGTAGTAATCATAGTGCTGAACTTTGACAGCAGTAGTGTGAATCTACAGGAACAGTTAGCATTACAGTGGTCTGTATAGATCAGACTTTTGTTTAATGAAGAACAGGTGTAGAGAGAAGGCTAAGTTGGTATTTCTGTCATTCTGACTGTATTTCTTTCAGTTTGTGAAGCCAGCTTTGTGGCCTTTTGTTTTCTTCCCAATATTTTGGCATGTGGTAGCATTGTTGGTTGAGGCACTATGCTACAATTCTGTATTTCAGCATCCTCTTGCAGATCTTTAATTAAATGTCTATGTATCCACAGTCCATCAGTAATGCAACGATTGACCTAATCCTTCCAGCCACACTATGGTCCCGGGAATGACTCAGCCCCTAACAGAAATGAGTACCAGGTATCTTCCTGGAGAGTAAAGGGCAGCTGGTGCTTAAGGCTGACAACCTTATTGCCAACTGTGTGCTGATTGTAGAGGGAAAATGTGGGAGCCTCGATGTCCCACAACCCTATGGGCCTTCATGGCCTGATAGCTTTTTTACCTTTTTATATCATTTTGGCTCTTTTTACTAGAAAATGTTAAGTTATAGTATTTCTTTATTAGATTTTAATAATGTATTTTTTCCATTTTTAATAGAAACATTATTTCATTTGTGGCTCATGGATTTGATTATCTTGCAGGAGTACAGTGATGGCTCTCTGTTCCGAATGTCACTCCCACAGCTCTGCTCCAGTCCGCTTGGTAAGTTCTAATATTTTTTTGTGTAATAATGTAAATTCGCCCATCACAGTGGCCACATGGTCTAAGGCATGAACTGTCTTCGCTTGTTTGAACCCTGGAATTGTGGGTTCAAATCCTACTCAAGGCATGGATGTCTATTATATGTGTTTGTGTTATTCTGTGTGGAGGTAGAGACCTTGTGACTGGCTGATCTCCCATTCAAGGAGTCCTGCTGACTGTGTATAAGATCAAGAAACTGAAGAAGTGGCCAAAGCCCAACAAAGGGCTGTAGAACAACAACAACAACAACAACAATAATTTAAATTATTTTCTGTGTGGGTTAATTGATGATGCTATCAGTACCCAGACTGTATAGCACTGAATGGAAGGCTGAAAATGAATGATGAATTGGAAAGGATTTTGAAGGAAACAGTTAGGCCCAAGAAAAATTTTGCTTGGCCATGTTGCTTTTTTTTATATTGCACAAAGAAGTTAATATACTCTTTGAAATATCTATTACCATACATAATGCAGGACCTGCATATTAAGTGACACATTCAACTCACAAATTTGCACTTTTACCATGTGGTTGTTATTGATTGCAGAAAATGAAAATGAATTACACTGTGGAAGCCTTCAGTGGCATAATGTTCAGACCAAGTTCCATGAAACCCACTCAACTGGTTGGAGGGAGACACAGACAGCATGATGTTTTAAACCTGCCACATTTTGTAAAAAAGGAAAATAAGCTGAAAACACTGTGATAGAAAGTACTATTCTCTGGTATGTGGTGCCATATAGTGTGGTGGAATTTCACCAGTGTTTTGGAGTAATGTTGTACTGCCTCCGTCTTTAGGGTCAAGTAAGCAGAATGGTTGTGCTTGTTGCTTGCATACATTTTAGCCCTGAAGGTGGAAGCACGTTAGTGAACTGCTTGATGATGTAGCATCATATTCCAGAAGGTAGTATGTAGGGAAGTCAAAAATTATCCGCACTCTTGTTTTTCCGATCCATATATACAAAAGTAGGGGTTGAACAAGTACTTCATTTTTCTACATAGTCTCCTCCCTTTTCGATGCACTGGGTCCAGCGGTGCAAAAGCTTGAGTATTCCCTCCACGAAGAAGGTTTTCAGTTTGTCGCGCAACCATTTATGCACCTCTTCCCCCACTTTTTTGTCCGTAGAAAATCAAAAACCTTGTAAAACATCTTCAAGTGGTCCAAAGAGATGGTAGTCAGAAAGGGCAAGATCTGGGCTGTAGGCAGGGTGTTCCAGCACCTCAAAACACAAATGTTTAATGGTTTCAACGGTCTGGCCATCCTTGTGTGAGTGTTTATTGACATGCAACAACAACACTTTCTTCGACAATAGGCCTCGGCGTTTGGTGCGAATTGCTGGCTTCAAATTGTTGGCCAGCAAATCACTTTATCTTGCACTGTTATCGTACACCCTTTTTCCAGGTAGTCTTCCAGTATAGGCCTTTTTGAGTCCCAAAAAAACCGTTAGCATCACCATTCCCACGAAAGATTGAGTCTTGAATTTCATCTTCGTTTGCGATCCCGGGAGTTTCCACGCCATACTCTGGCTTTTGGATTCTGGCTCATAGTGATGAACCCACATATGAATTTCAGCCCCTGACACACCTTCCAACCAGAGAAATTGGATCACTTTTCTTTATTAATCATTGGTGCACACTGCTAGCAGAGTGGCCATGTTTACACTGTCACAGCATCAAGGAAAATGATGCGATCAAGGTAAAACTTCGATCACGTGACCACAGTAGTACAAACTCTAACAATGCATGTGTAGGAGGCAGTGTGATAAACCTAAAGATGTGTTATGGAGAAAGTGCGGATAATTTCTGACTTACCCTCATACTTTCAACAGTCATCATGATGTGAACCTCAGATGCAGCAGAAAAATGTTATCCCTGTAACAGGCCGTGGAGGCCCATAGGGTTGTGAGAGGCTGAGGCTTCCACATTTTTCTAGACAGTAGGCCCACAGATGGTGGTGAGGTTTTCAGCCTTACGCACCAGCTGCCTTTTACCCCCTGGAAGATTCCTGGTGCTCATTTCTGTTAGAGGCTGAGTCGATCCCAGTGCCATAGTGTGGCTCAAAGGATGAGGTCAATTGAAAAATCCAGTGATGTCATCAGGAGTCGAACGCCCGACCTTCCAGCTTTTAGCATAGTTCTTCAACCAACTACACTACGGCGTACCCCCCNCCCCCCCCAAGATGCAACATGGTATTGAAAGTTTTATGTGGGATATGTTAGACTGGGATGTTGTGTTGCTGAAGCACAGGGAGCTGGATGGTTGCCATTTATTGTATTAGACGTTGGTCATGAAGTTCAGTGTTATGTTGCAGTGTCAGAATGTCTGAGCACTATGAAGCAAGTGCTGCAGCGAGACCTTGCTATGCATGTTCTGATCAAGTGGTATGGTGTGCGCAATGCACCAGGTACCCAGGACATCTCTCCAGCTCAAGAATGGCAGCTCTTCATTGGAGTGCTGCTTGGTAAGATATCCATTAGAAAATACAGTACACAAAAAAAAAAGAAGCTAATTTTAGGTTTCTTTGGAATCACTGAATTTGCACTATAAACTGAGGCCAACATTAAATGGAATAAATATAACAGTTTATTGAATTGGGACCATTGAAATTGAATGTTAAAATAGGGGAAATTTTAAATCGCAGAACGTTAAATGGGGGCTCTACTCTATTTTTTATGGCTGTTAAATTGATTTAATAGCACATGATTTTGGCATGATTCAGTAGAAATGAAAATTGTATTAATATCTGCAAGAGTGTACCAAGTGTGCTCACAAATACTGACACTGTTCTCATGTTTGGTTTCTCTGTAAAATCTAAATTGTGCGTGTATAAATCACCTAAGGATCTTCCCATTTCCCTTACTGTGCAATCCATCATTCCTTCTATAGTTCTCTCACTGAATACGATCATAACTTGAGTATGAGTATGAGGAGTGAGCCATAAAAACCGGCCCTCGCACTGGAACCTTCGATGATCTATTGTGCTTCCCCTTTGGATTAACCCTTTATTAATCCTACACTTTGAATGAAGTGTAGGACTTTATTATCAGAACTTGATACAGTATTATCTATCGATGCCTAGAACTTCTGGGATATGATGTGGACAAGCTGCCTGTGATCCACCAGCAGGAGTCAGATGTCACTGGAATATCAGGTGTTCTAACTAAGAAGAAGCGAGTGTCGGACAGTGGATCTGAGTCAGACTGGGATTACTTGCTGCTGTCAGCCCATCACCGTGCACTGGGCCATGGGCTTGCCTGCTTACTGGGACTGCAACCTGTTGAGGCAGTTGGCCCATCCTTTAGCCCGCCACCTGTCCCACAGATCAATACCAGTGCAATACTGTTTAACAGTATTACCCTTATTCTGTTCTCTCTGCACCTGCTGTATGAGGTATGCACTGTCATCTGACTGAGCCACTAGCAGGTCTAGTGTTGCATTGTTTTCAATGTAAATACCATTATCACCAAGTTAATCGCTTCACTGGGTATTTATTTTCTCTTCATTTTCCTTAAATAATACAAATGTAGAGTAAAAATATGAAGGGGGGAAAAAAAACAAAAATTCATTTTAGTGGACAGTGAATGAAGTCAAATGATGCCGTGATTTCTGCCAGAGGCAAGAGATTCTTCTGTTTATCATCTCATCTGGACTGTTCTGGATCCCCCCCCCCTCAATTCTCCTGTCTAGTGTGTAGTGGGAGCTCTTTCTCTAGAGGGTAAAGCAGCCAGAGTATGAAGCTGATCACTTCTGTCTAGTGCCAGAGTTCCAGGGTTAAGAATATTTTGAGCTGTACATCCACTCCTCCATGTATCTTCATGATGAGGTGCTTAATTAAGCACAGGGCAACTTTACCTTTGCTTGCCCTGACATCTCTCATCTGTCATCAGCTTTTCTTGCTGTCTATGATTCAATACCATGAAATAATGTTTGGTCTTGTAGTGTCTTATAAGTTCACATTTTTATGTGCGTAGGAACTGATGATGGCTTGAATGTCTGATTTTATTTCTTAATATTTTGGCAAAATTTATAATATTTGCATTCAAATCATTTTCTCCTATGTAAGCTGCATTATATCACAGATGAATAAAATTATTGATCTGTTTCATTATCTTATGATCAATGCAAATCTTGTTTCTAATTAGTTCCATTCTTCTAAAAGTTATGATGTTAATGTTTTCAGTATTTATCTCCATAGAAAATCCCACAGCTGTCTGCTGTGCATTATCTCTAATGTAATTAATTCAACAGAATTGAAAACTAGTCATTGGTAAAATGTTGAATGCTGCATTCTCATAAAGGCTACATTCTAATTTGCAGGAACTCAAGCTGAACATGCTGCTAGCAGAGAGCTTGCCACTCCTAGCCCAGCTCCTGCATCAGCTGGCCTCTGATCTTAAAATGCAGGAGTACATTCTTCACTACTGGAAGGACTTCCCGTTCCACTGTCCCCTGGTGAATTCCTCATTGGTGAGACATGTAGCACCATATTGACGCTTTTCTTTGATGTTTGTCATCCAGTTTCCTGCTCTTGCTTACCAATATGTTGTCTTCTGTATCATATCAGTATGAATACGCTTATAATTAAAGCATGTTTTGAATATTCTGATGGTGTGATTATGTTGTTTCATAACTTTTGATGAATGTTTAAACATTTAAATTGAAACTGAAAACAATTATGGGACTTTCTAATTTAGGTGCAATTTCTGAACAATTACATCTCCAAATTGAGTAGAAATATAAATGTGAAACAAAGTGTATTGTATAGGTAAAGAACATTTTTAGATTTGGGGTTACAGAGGTGAATATGAATGCGAAGAGTACCATCCTTTGGGATGTGGTGCCATGTTTGTCTGGTAAAAGATCAGTAGTTGTGTTGAGGAATATATTGCTTCCAATTTACGGGGTTGAAGAATATTCCATGCAAACAATTAGCAATGAGCAGGCAGTTTACTTGTTTGGCTTAGTTTTCAACCCTGAAGATGAAGACATTACATACCCCTGAAATGTCTGTGAACTTCTACCAGATGAACACGGTATTACATCGTGTAAGATAGTGCTCTTCAGCAAATATTTTTCCCAGTGCATTTTCTAGTTTCACAAATGTCCCATCATGTAACACAATATCCCATATGTCTCACCTTGACTGTAGCAACAGTTGCAACGGTTTATTTATAATTCATCATGTGTTTGAGGAAGGGGGAGCCAATACACTAAACCATAGTTGATGTACTCCATGAGAAATATCTGCTGCAGTCAAACTGGTTACCGTGGAAGCCAGACAGCTTGACCATTCCAAGGCCTATGTTGAAGTAGGCCTATGAAAATGTGGGGTGCAATCTAGCTGATAGATTACACCTTCTCGAAACAAATTAGTATCTTAGTGTGCCTGAGGCACTTCGTTACATTAAACCCTAACACACATTCAGTATGCCTGCTTCCTATGAAATCTACCATTTTTATGAATGTTGTCAGTGCTATACACAGCCAAGAGAACTAACCTTGTGAATGGGAAACTTCCATTATCTGCTAATTCAGTGCACTGTGTTTCATAGTGATAGCTGTACTAATATCAGAGGTATGACTGTTTAAAAGTATGATATAATTCAGAAAGACCATGCACTGTTTGCTTCTGTAATATGCATGCTCATCTTTTCTCATTTTCCAGTAACATTAAATTCTATTTCATATTTTAACACACATATATTTTGTAATTTGGACAGCAAGAGAGCCAGATCTCTGATCTCGACATCAAGAAGTTGTCATTGCGAAGCTTCATACCAATGGATCCCCCAAGTATCTTCCAACATGTTTACCAGTTGATACGGGGGCAAGATACAGAGCCTTTTCCTTATATTAGCAATGTCAATAAGAAGACAAAAGACATAGTGCAGGTAAGCCGTCAAGTAACCGCTGTTATAAGAGCCCATTTTTTTTATTGCTAGTGGGGTGGGACTAAGTACCTTGTACTGCGGCCACTTCTGGCCTATTGTACCAGCCCCAGATGATAGGTGAGGGTGATTGTGGAGCAATAAGAGCCTAGCTTATTCTGTTCCATAATATCTGTAACATGTTTCAGTAGAGAGTGCTGTAAAGGATGATGATGCATAAAACCAGATGACCAGGTTTCCAGGATATGCTCACTCACTTGCCATGGATGACTGATCTTTTCAAAGAAAATTAAATTATCCTTGGATATTTGTTTAATTTTGCAGTTACAAAGAGAGTCATCATGATGTTATTTACTGAATGTCCTGCTTTGTGCTTGGGAGGCCTTGCATTCAAATTTTGGCTCAGAGACCTTTTTCGTGATGTTCCTCAGCCCCACCAGAAATGCTGGATTAGTATATCAGGTTATGCCATGACCACTCTTACATATCCTTTCCAATCCATTATTCACTGATCACCTTACCACTGGATACTGTATATTTTAAGCTGTTGAAAATGTCCTTAACTGTTCACATGTCATGAGCCAATAGACCAGTTCAGGGTGCTTGCATTAAAACTGCCACGGCTGTAGAAACTGCTTCATTGTTAATCATTTAGTACAGCATTTCTTTCAGTAAATGACATACCGCTGTTTAGGTAAAGCACATGCTTTCATATGATCAATACCTATGGTCATTTGAAGGTCATTTGAGGAGTTATTGTAGGTTTTGTGCAATTTCATTTACTTTCAAGCAGTCTTGACATTTCTGGCAGGTAGTTCTGGGTCAGGGATTGGCAGTGAAAGAGTTAAATAATTCATAAATATATGAATATAAACAAACAAACAACTACATATTTTTTTTTGTACTCATATTTGAAGCTCAGATCTTCTCATTTTCTGAATTTTTATTTTGATGAAATTTGTTGTGTTTCAGTTGGTAGTGCTGCTGACGCTTGGCTACCAGTTTCCACATTTGCAGTTAGATAACTTTGTGAAACCGGTTGTTCCTGCTGGAAGCAGGGCAGAGCCCCAAGAAGTGCTGTCATCCAGCGGTACTGGAAATAGTTCGAAGTACCCAATGCCATACCGAGCTGTGCTACTCATGGCGGAAATGGGTATGTCACTTATTCTCCTTTCCTCAATAATACTGCATTATAATGAACATTTTTAGTTCCTGCATGTATGACAGTATATGTCACTTTAATGAACAACATCTTGAAGACAGTGTTAATTTTACAAAGGTTTTCAACCATGAAAATGTTGGTGAAGGTTTTAGTATTTTTTGAAATGAACACATCCACTGCCAATCCTGCCACCTTACATTTTAAGTTCATTGTGTCGCTGTTGACATTGTACAATTAAATGTTTATTTTCTCTTACAAATGTCACCCAGATACAAAGAAATTTTAAGTGTAACTGGATTAAGCTTGAAGGAGTTTATGCATTCAGCAGTTGTCAGTCATTATGAAGTTCTGTTCCATTTTGTTCTGAATGTAGTGAGTCAGATATTCAGTTTTCCTGAAAAAATGACTGGACCAGTAGGTAAAATACCACTGTTGGGGAATGAAAATGTATGTGTTAAAGTGGTTAAACCAGTATTTAGCTGCAGTGACTGTCTAGTTTGCACATAACTGAAATAAAACTCTAGATTGAAGAAAATAATAGTAATATCATTATACTCCAAGAGTAACAGCACTTCCCATTATTTGATATTTTGAATAGTGGATGATTGCTTTGTGTGGTTTGTTTGCTATTATGTTTGCAGGCATGACACGGCGAGAGTTGCAGACTTTGCCGGCAGGCATAGCTCTATTGCTGAATGACGCCATCTACAGCTGTCGTAAAGACCCACCTTCTGATTGGCCAGAGTCAGCATACAGACTGATAGTACGACAAGACCTGGCTGCACATTGCTGCCAGTCTAAGACACCTGGGCCTACCAGTGGTAGCAGCAGCAGCAGCAGTGGTAACACTCTGTATTCCCACCTCCCTCAGTCCGGCTCTCCATCTTCGAACGGTAATGATGCCAGCAGGAAAACAGCTGCGGCAGCTGTCACTCGCGTGACAGAATGTGAGCAGGATGATGGCATGGAGACCATGGACCAGGAAGTAAGCATCACTTTGTATTGTATGATTGGCGCTTCTTTACCTTGAGACTGACTGATCATCAGAAAGGATGACTTGGGAAGTTAAGATGAAATCAACAGAGTAGATTGGCAAGTGGTAATGGTTGAGGTACCTAATTTGAATCTTGGTTGAGAACCAGCATCTTAACTGAAGTTTATCATAATTTCAGTCTCTCCAGCAGAATGCTGGGATAGTACCATAAAATAGCTTCCCAATAGAGTAATTCGATCATAGCTGATTGAATGCTCAACAGCTGATAAAGTATCCCAAAATAATGAAATGACAATTCATGTACAGGAGATGGGAAACAGATGATTGTTAATTCTAGGTAGGTCCTTAGTTTGAAGTTTAGTCAGTGACTAGGCTATGAACTGGACAGTCAGAGAATTGGGCTGTGATTCCTGGTGGGGGCAGATATTTTTCTCTTTGTTATTTTGTTGCACACCAGCGTCCTATCAAGTGGGTACGATAGGCTTTTTCTCTGGGAGCAGAGTGGCTGGGGTGTGATGAAGTTAAGGAATACAGGAGCTGTACCTCCACTAGAAAGCCAAGGTTTATAAGGGGATGTAATGCCCATTCTTAACCTTCTTGATGCAGATAAACATATACAGCCATTAATGATTATTCAATATATATGAGAAACTAGTGCACATAGTTTCCTTAATAGTCCTGCTCCAGTAAACAAGATCAGTGATTTATAGATGCTGGAGTCCAAACTGCCATAGCATTGTTTGGTTGCTTGAAACTACACTTTGACAAGGTCTCCCCCCTGGCATTATTTTTGTTTTATATGGGTCAGTGGATGAAAAGTATCCAGTCACTTCTGTCTTCAGGTATTTTTATTTTTTTCACTTTCCAGCTAATTTCTTCTTGAAGTTAATATGGGTTTAGCCAGGATCATGTAGATGAGAGTGAGAACACTGCTGCTTATTATGTGACATTGAATGCTGGTTTAAAATAGGCACGTGTGTGCAAACATCAGGCAACTTACACTGCTCATACCATCTGTTATGAGGTATTATATTTGCCCAAATGTAACATACATTCAGTTTTATCTCTAAATATTCAATAAAAAATGACTTCATTACATTTTTATGAGGTGTATCGGAAAGTTCCTGGACTAGGTCAGGAGAGAAATGCTGGCTTAACTTACATAATTTTGGCTGACATCTCCAAAAAATAGTCTCCTTGGGAACATATACAGTGATCTCATTGTTTTTTTCCAAGGTTCAAAAGCACTGTGGAAGTCATTTTCCTTAATGCTGTTGTGTACTGCTTGCGATGCCCTTTGGATTTCAGACACTGTTTCAAAACATCGTCCTTTCAGTTTTGATTTTCAGTTTGGGAAACAAAGCAAAATCAAAGGTGAGTAGGGAATGATAACCGTGTTGTTGTTAGTCACAAACTCTGTGGTTTTCAGGGATGTGTAGGCGGGCACGCTGTCATGATGAAGGAGTAGTACGGTGCATGTTCAGATTTTCTGTTAAAATCTGGCAAACTCCATAACTGATCCCAATGGTGTCTGTGAGCTCATGGATTGTTCAGCTACAGTCTTTGTGGACAAGTTCTCAAATTTTTTCAACATTTTCTGTTGTTTTGCTGTGCTTGGTTTCCCTGAACATTCGTCATCTTGAACTGACAGTCCCCTGGCCTTGAAACGTGAATGCCATTCGAAAACCGCTGCCTGGCTTAAAGAATGTTCTCCAAAAGCCTCATGAAGCATTTCGAGGGTTTCGGTAGTGGATTTACTGAGCTTCACGCAGAGCTTGTTGCCATCCATCACAGACAAAACGAAACGCAAAGTCAAAAAAACACTCATCTAAAAACAGTGCGTGTTCACACAGTGCTGTGTCACAGCAGACTGATGGAATAGGCTTTCAGAAGTGTGACCGTGGCCTCCCCTCTCGCCTTCTTTCACTGAGGCAGTTGCAATGATAACAATTTGAGAACTTTCCGATACCACCTTGTACACGTTTTTGGTGGTGGTTTCTTCTAAAGTACATAACACAAACATTCATGAATATGAGGTGCAGTAAGTGTTCCAGAAGAAACTAATATCCGCTCCATGTTTGATTGGTCTTGTTATTATCGTTTGTAGTTAGATATAAATATGTTACATCAGATTCTCAAGCTACGGTTCAGCAAAGATCATCGAGTGGCTGAGGTGCGTCGCCTGCTGCAGTCCTCCCACCCCGTGCAGATTTCTATTACGCAGCGGCCTGAGGTATCAGATCACGAGTTCATAGAGGAGCAGGAGAAGCACCTGTATGCCATTTGCACCCGTACAATGGCACTGCCTGTTGGCAGGTATGGCATCAGTATATCGCTAAATGTAACTGGCTTGTGGTGATCCAGGCAGTAAACATAAATGTTCCACTTCTGAACAGTTAAAATCAAAGAACTGAAAAGAAACCCAGCAGCAGTTTTTATATAAGTTCTCTCTTTGGGTGATAGTGCTATGTTAAGTTATCCAGACAGTGCCACTGTGTATATTATGCTGATATTCATATACTTTTGTGCCAGGGGAATGTTCACCCTTCGCACTGCTGCTCCTGTGGTGACTGAGACATTACCAATTCCCCGCCTGTGTCTCACTGGCCGAGCCCCTCCAAGAGGCACCACTGTGGACTTATCACACATTGAAGTAGTTCCTAACATGAACCTATGGCCGCTGTTTCACAATGGAGTTGCTGCTGGCCTCCGGATTGCTCCTAATGCAACTAACATTGATTCAAACTGGATTGTTTTCAATAAACCTAAGGTATAGGAAACATGAGGCCTGTGATATTGTCTGAGATCCTTCTGTCCTCTAATGAGTAGGCAGAGCAGTTACCATGGCCTCCCCACATGTATTGTACAGTCTGTAAACATTGGAATGATTTTAGACAGCTCTTACCATTTTACATTGAAACTGAGCATGTCACTAAATGGACAGCAGAATAACCAGGATCAACCAGATCTGCCCAGTCCTTATGCCTTTTGTTCTCTTCATTATAGAATTTTACAGTTAAATGCTAACATTGCTTTCCTGGTTTTTTTTGTTAGTTTAGAAGAGGCAATAAACAGTGTCTTTGTCTCCAGCATCCGTAGATTGTAGGTAAACTTTTGGATACTGTACTACAGAATGAGAAGTGCAGTGTTTCTTCAGCCTCTTGTCTGAAATAGTGCAACAAAAATTGATTGTATTCAGGTTGATAATGTAAATCAGTTTGTTACTGTGGTTATGGAAATACAGTGAAATCCTAATATAGCTTTCTTGAATTTAATGAAATCCCATATTCACAGAATACTTTTTCTTGCTTATCTGAATCCTAAGATAAGCAATATATTACTTTCCTTTATTTAGAAAAAATTTGATTTTGTAAATAAGCCACATTTTGTGTAAGAATCATGAAACTTCCAGGACTAATAGCTTAACAGCCAAAAGAACAGTTCATATTCATGTGTTTCCTTTGTTTGAAATCATTGCCAGTTAACTTATTATTATGTACAGTGGAACCCCCGTTAATTATCTCTTTGATTTAAGGTTTTATCCCATTTAATACTCAGTTTCATTCATCCAAAGTCAGTAATCTCAGTGTTAAATTTCTTCCATTTAAGGTTTTCCCCAGGTTAGTGTTTAAATCCACTGGTCCCCAAAGTAACCTTTAATCGGGTTTTTACTGAGCTCCACTCAGCTTGCTACCTTCCATTGGTTTCTTGCTTTGCTTAGTCTTCAACCTTGAAGATGGAGGGGCTATGTTTCTCCTAAATTTTGGGTTTTCTGTGAACTGCATGGTGTTTCAGCCCAGAAGACCATACTCTTCAGTTTCTTTTAACCAATTGTGTAAAGAAATCATTTTATCATAATTATTTACAGTAACTCTCGTAAGAAGATAAAAGATTAACAGTTTCTTATGTGATTTTGCATAACCCCCATTTTGTAAAAAACTTGATCTACCTCATCACTCATCATTGGGAGAACTGGGTTTGTATTGTGGAATTTAATCAGGGAGACATGTTTTTAATAATACATCTCATTCATGCAGGTTCATGCCATATTTTGTGGTTCTTCAGAAGAATTTCTAAACTAAAATATTATGCCTTCAGTAGTGATACATTAATATTATAAGTCAAAATGACATGTTAAACATGATGAACATAAATGAATGCATTATGTACCATTATTTGGCTGTATTGAAGGAATGTCAGATTTGTGAAACTGATTATTTGAAGTTTTTTGGAACTCTGTTACAGGGTACAAGTGAGGTACCAACGGAGCATGCTGGCTTACTCATGGCATTAGGTCTGAATGGTCATTTGAATAACTTGGCTGAGTTGTACACCTATGAATATCTAATAAAGTGTCATGAGATGACAAGTGTGGGGCTGTTGCTAGGTGTCGCAGCTACCAAGAGAGGTGAGCCACATGTAAATTGTCCAAAATAATTGGGTCATAATAGATCAGTAATCACACATCTTTGTGGAATCACATTTCTGAGCTTCACAGCATAAAACTGTATTTACCACACTGTCATGGTGACTAACAGATAAATGAAGAGTAAAACTGCAAATTTAAATAAAGATGACTGGTGTATTAACCCTCTCCCTGTATAACTGTCTGCTAGAAATGCCAAGGCTGCTTGGAAGTAAATGCAGTGCGTCCCCCTTGAATTTCTACTGTCCCCATACCCTAGCGGTACTGGTGCATGTTCTCAGCCCCGTTCAGCCAACGAGGTCGGCCGTCGGTACCTGATATTTCCCCCATCTACCAGAGGCATTGGAAACTACTTGGGCAGGAAATTGTTGCCTAATTTGCTCAGAGGTCTCCTAAAGACATGAGGATTTTTTACGTGCCGTAAATCTACGACACGGGACCCACGGCTTAAAGTCCCTCCCAGAGGACTTGTTCCCTGAATTTTTCTGCCTTTAAAAATTCCACGACCTCCGCCGGGTTTGAACCCGCGTACCTTGAGTCATGAGGTGGGAACTTTACCCCTAGACTACGGAGGCCGCTAACAGGTATATTTAATATGAAAGCTCATTTTCTTCTCTAAACATTGGTATGTCACACTTGGTGCCATCTATTGAAAGATTTACTATATAGACTGATTATCAAAGTGCCAATCTCTTTGGCTGTGGTGATTGCATTGGAAATACCCCTAGTAGATCTAGTCAGTGTGTGGTGTGCAAAGGGTTAGAAAGGGACAGCAGTTCGTCATCTATGTATATGCATCTATAATTAAGGTCCTGAAGCAATAATATGGATAAACTGATGATTACAAGGATTTCATGAAAATAACATAAAATACTATCAGTTAAATAGATTTGTCAGTCCACACAGCAGTGTCAGTAATGTTGCAGATTGGTATTAGTCTGCTGTTCTGTGGGATGGCAACATCTAGCATGTAAAGGTTCTGAAATTGTCAGGAAGTTCAGAACTTTAAAATAGAAAATCTCTATTTTGTATGTAAGAAGTGAGACATACTGTGTTTCTGCTTTGCAGGCACAATGGACGTCGCCACCACAAAACTGATGGGCGTCCATGTTGAGGCGCTTCTCCCACCTACATCCATTGAGCTTGATGTTCCACAGAATATTCAAGTTGCAGCTCTGCTTGGTGTAGGGCTCATCTTTGAAGGCACTGCCCACAGACATATTGCAGAGGTGCTTCTGTCAGAGATAGGTAACACATACATTTTGTAAACTTCTAGAAAACATCATGTAGGGTCAGTCACAAGTGTCATCCTCAGTAGGAAGTTTGTTAGGAATATGAAACATTATCATCATCATCATTGTAATCACTGTCATCATTATTATTGCTGTCATTGTCACTGCCACTACTGTTGTTGTTGGTGCTGCTTCTATTATTGGTATTGTTTTATTATTTTCTTTTTTGGAAGACTTATTACTTAAATACGGATTTTACTATATAGAGTTTATCAGATATAACCTCAAAGTTTTACATTGTTGGTATATTTGTAATTATTGTTGTATAAACACTGTTTCATGTATAATGTGTAAGTATGTTTTTGATCTGTCTCAATACCAAATATCACATGCCTGGTAGTAATAGTTAATTAATTATCAAGGTCAAACTGAAAAGCTATATATAGATTTCATTCCTCATTTTGTCTTTTTATTCTACAAAAAATTACCTCAAAAGTTGCATTTTAACAAAGATATTACCATACTTCCTTTCAGGACCATAGGTTGGATGAAATAGGTGGGTCATACTGTATCTTGCACTGTATCAGACTTTGAGCCATTTTGTACCCACTCTCAGAATTAATCCTTGAGCTGCCCATGCTTTGGATGAAGAACAATACTTTACATACTGGGAATTTAGCCACTGGGCTTCATGAGGTGGAGTAAAAAATGACAAAACCTGAAGTTAGCAAGAATCGAATATGCTCATGGGATTTGAGAAGGTGTATTGGGTGTACTATGGCACCTTTCACAAGCAGGGCTACTTAGTAATTATAGCTTGAAAAGGTGTCCTTTTAAGTGACAATTCCCTGTGGATAGTCCTTTCATATATCTTGGCTGTTTCCTGTTTAGTCGTGATAGTTCCATAATTTCTTTTTGCAGAGGATTCATGGACAAAGCCCTTCACATGTTGATGTCATTATGGATTCCCTCTATTTTTGATGGCCTTTGTATGTACAATCCATGATGGTTCTCTTTGAAGTGCCACTTGCTACTTCAGGTCCTAGAAATGGATGTTCAGAGGCCAAGCCATGGTTTGAAAGTACCTTTACTTATGGGCCTAAAAGAATAGGTTTCCTATCGTGTCTTGTTCCCTTGAAGACAGAAGTAGAACCAATTTCTGAAATGATTTTATTAAACCTAGATGATCGAAAAAGTCCAAATTAACATTTTTAACTGTAGTATTACATACACATAGAATAATGAGAAAGAAAGTATGAACTAGAGTTGTAAAACATGATATCTGTTGTAAGACTTGAGGTTCTCACAGTGGTATCCCTGCTTACCACCTGCTTTCATGCTGGTATCTTGCTCTGCATATTCTTCCACCCTGAAGATGGAGGCAGTGTGTTTCTCTGAAATGTCCGTTGACTTTGAATGGACTACATGGACTACACTACACTGTGTTATACAGTTGTGGTGTCACTCACTAAAATTTAATGTTATTCATTCATTCATCAGTAATCTGTCAGACGACAGGTCCACAGTCTCTTCCAAAGCAGTTCCTCCACTTAATGCAATCTCAAGCTTTCTCCTTCAAATAAAAATATCCTCTTCTGTCCCTAAGGTCATCCAGCATCTTCTTATGTCTTCTTACTCGTCTTCTGGTCACTTCTATCCGCCCCTCTGGTTTGTTTGTCTCCAGAGAAAACATCTCGCATACATGGTATCTCTGTTTTTGGAAAGTTAACATATAGCTATAGTTATAGTTAACAGTTAATTTTTATGAGGAACCTCTTGAGAGTGACCTTCTCCTCTAAGGTAGTAAGTTCTTGTATAAAAATGCGCTGCATGTTCACCCTTGTGTTTGTATGTTGTCACAGGGCGCCCACCGGGACCTGAGATGGAGAACAGCTTGGATAGGGAATCGTATTCACTAGCAGCTGGACTTGCACTTGGGCTGGTGGTTCTGGGCAAAGGGTCCAAGCTCTCTGGACTGGGAGACTTGGCTGTGCCTGATACACTGCATTACTACATGGTGGGGGGTCACCGACGTCCCCTTATAGGTGAACAGGACGCTTATATGTTTTAATACTTCTAGAGCAGGTTTTGTTCATTCATGGCCATGAGCTGCCACAGAAAATATTCACATTAGAGGGACAATGGTTCACATATAGATTGTTGCGATGTCTGATGAATAAACTTCAGCCACTTCCAGAAGGACAGGAAGAAGTTTTTCTTCAAAGACAATTTGATTATGTTCTCTTGAAGCAAATATTTCTCTCTGCATAATTCTAAAGTTCCAGATTTCCATTCCGCAAAGAAAACGTACAGTGGCTCTGAAAATGACCATCACAGTTTACCTTTTCCTCCTGAAAATAAATTGTGTCCCTGGAAAGGGCTGTCCTTTTTCACTGTTCCATTTCTCACCTGTGTATGAGTATGCCCCTTGAAACGGAATAGATAGATGGGTGTTACTTAGCCTACTAGGCTGTGGTCCTTCCCTTCCCTTCCAAAGCATCACACATATCACGAATACTAATCAACACCCAGCTAACACAGGGAAGAGGGGACTGTCTCCTTAAAGCGCTTTTGACTCAGACCACATTTTTTTCTAATTTTACTTCATTGTTATGGGATCTGTCATACCTTATCTACATTATAATGTAGCAATTTTATAATTTTATATTTTATGATTTATATCAATGAATCCATCACAGATAGTAGGCAGAAACGATTGTAAACATGGATCCATGTGTTAGTTAAAATGGTTGGAAGTCAAAACACTTCTAAGTATTGCATCACCTGATGATGACCAGTTGGATGGTTGAAATGGGTGTACATTCTTAGAGTTGTGTAGATGGAACATGGCAGCCAGATTGTTAATTTGAGTCTATTGGTCTGTGTGACAGGCTCCCAGAAGGAGAAGTACAAGTCCCCGAGCTACCAGATTCGGGAGGGCGACTCAGTTAACATAGATGTCACCAGTCCGGGTGCAACACTTGCTCTTGGTATGATGTACTTCAATACTGGCAACAGGTATGGTCTCGTTTATTTGCATAATGTGGGGCGTTCCTAGCATGAGAGTGAGGTTTTCATGGCAGTGAGATTCACACGATCTTCTGGGTCAGGCTCCCTATGGATATCCTGTACAGAAAAGCCAGCTGGGGAAAGGGGTTGGAAGGATAGAGAGGGAGGAAAAATCATTGTTTTTCTTTTCAAATCTTGAACAGTGTAATTCACAGCAGCTTCATTATATGGAAACCTATTGGTTCTTTGTGTTTTTTAACTTTTTGCAGGTTCTGTATTTGCCATTTGCACCTAAATAATGTTCAAACATAAAAATCGATTAGGTAGCCTGGAATACTTTTACCTAAAACCCTAAATTTGTCACACTATAAATATGCCTGGAGCTGGGATAGTGTAGTCTGTATAGTGATTGGCTATGGGCTGGAAGACCAAGGGGTCGGAGTTCAAGTTCCGGTAGGGTCAAGAATTTTCTCTTTTCTGCGTCGTCCAGATGGGCTCTGGGGCCCACCCAGCCTCCTGGCCAATGGGTATGGGGGGCTCTTTCCCCAGGGGTAAAGTGGGTGGGGTGTGACACTGACCACTCACCTCCAACTAGTGCCAAGGTCAAGGACTTGTGGATATACATCCACTCCCCCATACATCCTCATGGCATAGTGCTTAATTAGTTAAGCACTGGGACAACTTCTTCTATGGCACAACAGCCCGATGTCAGGCCTTGGCCTCCCTTATTAAGCCCCTCCATTCCTCTCTATCCTGCGCTGCTCTCTTCCAGTTCCTTACGCCCATTAACTTCTTTGCATCTTCTTCCACCACATCAATCCATCTAGTTTTTGGTTTCCCAGCACGTCTCCTACCACCTATCGTACTGTATAATATTTTCTTTGGGATACGCTCCTTATCCATTGTCTGTACGTGCCCAGCCCATTGCAGTCTTTTAAGCTTTATCGCCACTGAGATCTCTGGCTCCTTATATAATTTGTATAACTCTTTATTATATCTTATTCTCCATATCCCATTCTCTTTTATTGGTCCATAAATTCGTCTTAGGATTTTCCTCTCGAAAGAATTGATGACTGATTCCTCTTTCTTGTTTAGCATCCAATCCTCACGTACATAATAACGCACCAGTCTTATAATTGTTTTATATATTTTTATTTTAATCGCTCAGTATATATCCTTTGATCTAAAAACTGATAGTAACGAGAAATATGCATTATTTGCTAGTTTTATTCTTCTTGTTATTTCATGATTTTCCTCTCCATCTTTGTGGAATTTCGATCCTAAATATATGAAGTCTTCAACTATTTCTATCCCGTCCCCTTCCATGTTAATTTTTCCTGTTTGCCTTGGATTCCTTCTGGACTGTATCAACATTTTAGTTTTATTTACATTCACCTCTAAGCCAGTTGTTTTTGCTATGGTTTTTATTTCTTTATATGTCTCCTTTTTTGCTCTTAGGGATCTCGATACTATAATAATATCATCCGCATACATCATTATTTGCGTTTGTTTTTACGCTATTGTGCTCCTTGTGTCTACATTAAATTTCCTCACTATATATTCCAGTACCAAATTAAATAGTGATGGTGCCAAACTATCACCCTGTTTTAATCCTTGATTTGTCTTAAAGCATTCTGTTAACTGGTTCTGGATTTTAAGTTGATTGATTGGTTTTGTCATGGTTAAGTTAATTATTCTACTTAGTTTTGTTGGAATACCAAAAGTGGACATAATCATCCTTAATTTCTTCCTTATTATTGTATCATATGCTTGTTTAAAATCTATGAAGCATAGGTAAATATCTATATTAAATTCCCAGCATTTCTCCGTTATTTGTCTCAGGGTGAATAAATTGTCTATTGTTGACCTATTGGGTCGAAATCCTGATTGATATTCCCCTATTATTTTTTCTATATATGGATCCAGTCTCTTTTTTAGTATCCTTGTTAAAATTTTATATGCTGTCGGTAGTAATGATATACCTCTATAGTTACTACATGTTAATTTATCCCCTTTTTTAAATATGGGACATATAATGCTCTTTCCCCAATCTTCTGGTATCTTTTCTTCTTCCCACACTTTATTTATAATTCTGTGGAGTGCTATTATTCCTTCTTGTCCTCCTGCCTTCAATAATTCTGCTGGTATGTTATCTCCTCCTGGTGCTTTATTTAGTTTTTGTTCCTTTAATGCTTCTTCCACTTCTTCCTTTGTTGGAGGCTCTATTATCTCTTCCTCTTCCCCTTCTCCATCATCTGTATTTTCTTCTTCATTGTCCTCGTTATCTTCCATATTCTGATTTTGATTTAATAATTGTTCAAAATATTCTTTCCATGTATTCATAATCTCTGTTTTATTATTTATTAGAAGCCCTTTTTTGTCTCGGATAAATTCTGTTTTTGGTTTGAAACCTTCTTTCATATATTTGATTTGACCAAAGGCATTTTTTGTTCTGTTATTTTTGAAGTATTCTTTCAGTTGCAGTAATTGCTCATTTAGAAAGGCCTGTTTCTTTTTCCTGCAAATCTTGTCTGCTTTCCTTCTTGCTTCTTTATACACCTCATTCCTTGCTCTTGTTGGTCTTTCCATATATTCCATATATTTCTTATTCTTGAGGTTTATACTCTCCCTACATTCCTTGTCGAACCATTCTCTATTATCCTGTTTCTCTTGATATCCCAGAGTCTTCTCAGCTTCTGTAATTATTGCGGTTTTAAAATCTACCCATATCCCTTCTACCATTACTTCTTTATTTGCTCTATTGTCATTAATTTCTTTAATTTTATTTTGAAATGCTTCTCTCTTATCACTCTCCGTAATCTTGTCAATATTAAATTCCTTACATTTCTCATACTGCTTAGATCTTTGACAACTTATTTTACATCTATATTTAACCTGTACTAAGTAATGATCACTATCACAGTTGGTCCCTCTTAATGTTCTTACGTCCAGGATATTCGTCGCAAATCGCTTCTCTATGAGGACATGATCTATTTGATTGAAGGTTACCCCATCCGGTGCTGCCCATTTCCTTTTATGTATATTTTTGTGCAGGAAGTATGTAGAGCTGATAATCAAGTTCTTACTTTCTGCAAAATCTATTAATTTTATTCCATTATGGTTGGTTGTATCATGTAAACTTTCTGACCCAATTACTCCTCTGTGTTCCTTCTCTTTACCTATTTTGGCATTAAAATCCCCTAAAATAACCTTTATGTCATTACTTGGTATTGAATCATATGTCTCTTCTATTTGTTGATAGAAATAGTCTTTGACCTCCTCCTCTTTTTCTTCTGTAGGTGTGTGCACATTCATCAACGTCATATTGAAAAATTTTGTTCTAATTCTCAAAGTGCAAATTCTTTCACTTATTGGTTTAAAGTCTATTATTGCGCTTTTAAATTCTCGTTCTATTACAAAGGCTACACCAAATTCCTTATTGCCTTCTGCTTTACCACTGTAACATATAGTATGTTTCTTTAAGTCCACGATTCCTTTACCCAGCCATCTAATTTCCTGTATGGCTGTGATTTTCATATTGTATTTATCTATCTGTTCTAGTACCGATTTCATGGCACCCGGTTTATTGAGGGTTTTCACATTCCATGTACCTAGAGAGTAGACCATATTCTTTGCCAAATGTCGTCTTCCATTCTGTTGAGGTTTCCGAGGCTTGATTCCAGGTTTTGAGACATTTATATTTTTTTACGGTGAGAGGTCGTCAGCCTCTCGCCCAACCCCCAACCTGGAGGGCCAGGGTATCACTTTTAGTCTGGGTCATCACCTTCGACCTGTTCGGCATGGGTGGCCCTACCAGTAGCTATGCTACCGCCGGCATAGCTCTCAGGGTCATTTGACCATGCAAGCTCCTCCACTATGTCAAAGTAGAGACACCATCAGGGGGACTGGGACAACTAACCTTAATAAATATGACTAACGGGACACTGGTGAAAGAAGTATAATATTTAATGGAGAGCAGCAGTGATAAACTGGGACAGAAGTCTGTGCAGGCTGCATGTGAAAATGTAATTGGAGTTCTAAAACAACAATATGAATAAAATGAGGTATGATTATGAGTATATAAAATAATGCCAGTTAACCCCTTGCATTGAGGTTTCTCTCCATAGTGTACAGACCGGCTCTAGGGCTCACTCGGCCTCCTACCAATTCAATACCAGGGGCCTATATTGACGAGGGATAAAAGTGGCAGTGGTATGAACTGTTCACTAACCTCCAAATAGTGCCAAATAGATGGAGCTGTACCTCCACTCCCCTATATGATTTCATAGTGTATTGTTTAATTACATTACCCCTTGCATGTCATGCAGTGACTAGTTCAGCTCATGGCATGCAGCAACGAACTGGTCTTTGTAATGTAAATGCATTGTGTTTCTTGTGAGCTAGGAACTGAATTTTTAAATCTTATTTAGGAGAAATTTGTGGTTCAAAGGGTTAATGCAGTTACCTGATAATGATGTATGTGAGTTGATCGGCAGGGCTGTAGCTGACTGGATGAAAGCCCCTGATACCCAGTATTTACTGGATTTTGTGCGACCAGACTTCCTATTGCTCCGCATAATTGCACGCTCTCTCATCCTTTGGGATGATATCCTGCCGACATCAGAATGGGTGGAGTCCAACCTCCCAGCCACCATCCGACCCTACTGCCTGGTGAAGCCTCGACCAGGCATGCCTGACAATGTGGATTATGAAACAATGAAGTGAGTCTTTTCTTTATATTTCTGCAGCTGGAGTTAATGGACGACTTCAACTTTCAGGAATAAGCAGCATCAGATGCAGAAGGTTTTTCAATGTTTCAGCAAACATTATGGTTAATGTCTTTGGTACTCCTCCTCTTCAAGACATTAATCCTGAAGATGGTAAATGCAGTGTTTGCAAAGTGGAAAAATGTTAACATTTGATGTAGCATGGCAGCTGCAGTGTTTTCTGAAATGTTGGAGATCCTTCAACATTCTACATGGCTTATTCCTTCTAAATGAAGCCCCTTTTCTCTAGATACATTAAGCTTGAACATGTTAACTGTAGTTTTCCCTCAAGATACTACCCCTGAAGACTGCACTTGCAGTTTTTTCTGAAACACTGGGAAACCTTCAACATTCATTGCAGCTTATTCCTGTAAGCTGAAATTATACAGTGAAGTGAATATTCCAGTTTTATTGGTGTTCTCACTTGAGGCTGATATACAGCCACCTCTGTTAACTCACAACACTGTAAAGATTTTCACTGCATCTGTTTTGAAAGGCATTCTAATATATCAAGTGGAACCTCTATCTAATGTTTAATGTAATTAATATTTTACTTCACTTAGCACCCAGTTTCATTGTTCTAGGGTCACTAATCTTGATGTTAAATTTCCTCAGTTTAATGTTCAAATTTATTGGTCTCCGAAGAAACCTTAAGTGGAGGTTTCACTGTATTGACATTCTTTATATGGTCTAGTGCAGCCTTTGATGGTTCTTAAGTACTTAATCTCTACTGATTGTATTCTGTTTATTTAAAACTGAACGTTGTAGAAAATGTTAATTGAGGCTGCTTTGCTGTTTTAAATGTTGAAATATGTTTCTTACTTTATAGTCAAGCATACTGCAATATATTGGCTGGAGCTTGCATGGCACTGGGTCTGCGGTTTGCCGGTTCTGCCAACAACGAGGCATTTGAGACGCTGTTGAAATATGCAAAGACATTTACGTTCCTTACCGGGAAATCCATTGCAGAACTTGCTGGCAAGTCGACCATAGAGACCTGTCTCAATGTGATTCTGCTGTCCCTTGCTATGGTAAATTGCCCTTGATAAGTTAATGGCCCAACTAGTTAAGAAATCTTCTGCCTTTTATGGAATTTGTAGGTTCATTGTTGTGTTCACAAGAGATTTCCAAATCTGGGGCTATTCATAACATTTGTAATGTGGTGGTTTTTATGGCGAAGAGCCGTTGATTCTTCGCCCAACTTGCAATTTAGGGACCATTCCTTATCTATTCTCTGCTACTGTATGTTCAATGTAGTTGTGCCTACCCTCTGTGTATGGAGGCTACCTCATCTATCCACACCTCATCTGCATGCCATGGTGATAAGGGAAACAGTTCTTACACATAATGTACTGACTAGATCAGCTCAGAGTACTTGCATTAAAATCACCACAGTTGAAGAGACTTGCTCATTGGTAATCAGTTAGTATAGTATTTGCCAATAGATGGTTTCAGATGTGACATAGCGATGCTTAGAGGAAAGAACACTCTCACTTGAAATTTCTGTGCAACTGCATTTATGCCCAAGTAGCCTTGGCATTTCTAACAAGTAGTTAAATGGAGGGGCTTGACTATGAAAGGCTTACTTTGGAAGTTTCGCCTGTGAAAGTCATAAATAAAGGTTTCTGTATAGTCCATGTAGTGCTATATGTGGTGTCCACACTGTGTTAACTTGAGTACATACATGTCACTTATTATGTGTGAGGATTGCATTGCAAAAATTCCTGCATATACTTGAGTAACACCTTGGCTTCCAGTATAAAATCTGTGTTACAGTATGTGTGTACATGTCAGTCAGTCTCAAAATGTTGAATATGAACTCTGTCTTCACATAGCTGATCATCTGGGGAGACTTCATTGAAAGCAGTTTCTGTGAAAGCTGCTAATTTTATGTGAATAACTAATCACTATGAACTGTTATTTGAACTAGTGTTACTTTGTTAGGTGATGGCTGGTACAGGGGAACTTGAGGTGCTACGTAAGTGTCGCTACCTGCGATCCCGAGTAGGACCAACCAATAGTGTAATAACTTATGGCTCACACCTTGCCACACATATGGCTCTGGGACTGTTGTTCCTGGGCAGTGGACACTACACCCTTGGCACTTCACCCTCTGCTGTTGCTGCTATGATCTGTGCCTTCTTTCCAAAGTTCCCTACGCACAGCAATGACAACAGGTGAATGTTTTCTGCTATTTTGGGTATAGAATTGTATGAATTGATTGTGCTTCATAGTTACAGGCTAATTCTGTTGATCTCTCCGTTTCCATAAGCTCACAGCATAGACACAATGTAATAAATTTATGCTGCAGGTATCATCTTCAGGCATTCAGGCACTTGTATGTTCTGGCTGTGGAGCCCCGACTTCTGGTACCCCGGGACATTGACACTGGTCACCTGTGTTATGTTCATCTGACAGTTGTGTACCTGGATACAGTACATTACACTGAACAGCAGGTCCGACTGCGAGCTCCGTGTATACTTCCTGAACTAAGAAAATTGCAGGAGGTACATACATTTCTGGTTAGATAGTGGATGACCAATAGCATATCTAGAATTTAAAATGGAGTGAAATGGACAAAACCTCTCATTTATACTTTCATTATGTATGTGCTTCATTGAATGCACTTTATTAACATTCATTCTGGTCCCAGATCTTTAACTGTATTTAAATTAAAGCTATATAACTATATATATTTACAAATTCATTTATATTAATGCTTAGAAATTTGTTCCTTTAAAATATTTCAAATACATTACTGTTCTTGACGCTGTAGTGTGGTAAATGCTTGCAAGTGTTTCAGAGGAATATACGTTGTGTGTTCAAGTTCTAAGGTCTCCGATTTTTTTTCTCACACAATAATCATAACAAGAAATTTGAAACTTCTGTCACTTTTCAACGTAATCTCCCTGCAGCCGTACACATTTTTCACAATGTCGACGCTATGATTCCATGGCTGCTGCGAACGCTTCTGTAGGAGTCTGTTTTGACCACTGGAAAATTGCTGATGCAATAGCGGATTGAAAAACGGCATCCATGTCTCATCCATTGTCACAGTTGATGAAACGATAGTCCCATTCATGCCTTCATCACGTGTCAACATCGCCTGGCAAATTGCCATGCGTGCAGCCTTGTGGTCATCCGCCAGAATTTGTGGCACCCACCTGGAGGACACTTTCCACATTTGCAGGTCTTCATGCAGGATTTTGTGCACAGATCCCACGGAAATGCCAACTTTGGAGGCGATGTTTTCCACACTCAATCGGCGATCCACCAAAACAACTTTCTCAACTCGCTCGACCATGTTGTCAGATCAGCTGGTGCGAGGCCGAGATTGTTTTGGTTCGTTGTCACATGACGTTCGGCCTTCTTTGAACTGTCACGCCCACGAACACACATTTTTCACATTCATGACACGATCGCCACACGTCTCACTCAACTGGCGATGAATTTCAATGGGTGTCGCACCACGCAAGTGGAGAAAACGAATGATTACTAGTTGTTCTTGTAACGAAAACGTCGCCATTTTAAGTATCAAAAGCACTCCTCACTCTCGCCGCTACCACTAGAGTTCTGTGTGCCGTAGAGTGCTGCCATCTCTGTCACGCATTCACAAACAGTGCACACGTATTTTAAACTAAACCGCATGTGTCTATCTGCTCCCAGTCCTGAGAAAAAAATCGGTGACCTTAGAACTTGAACGCCCCTCATAATTAACAGTCTGTTAGACTATACAGTGTTGCATCCTAGAAGGGAGCAACTTCATAGTCAGTGTGCTAAGAACCTCAAATATTGTGTGCCATACCATATTTTTACAGATTTCATAAGTCTGATTGCAAAACATATTTTTGCCATCATCAGGAAAATGAGTAGTCATATATTTCCAGCATTGCTTCTGTTTAGTCATAGTTTCAGTCTGTGGAAATCATGGAAGTCTAGATACAGATGTACATTTTTTATATTTTTTGTTATTGAACAGCATTTAGTTTTACCCTGTTACAGATGATTATGGTTTTATCCTTTGATCCTGTACAGTCAAGTTAGATTATTGTTGATGCACAAATGACCCTGGAAGTCAGTGCGTCAATAAATCCACATGCACGCACTCAGTCATTCACTCACTTAATGACTCAGTCACTTACTTGCTCCCTTACACATTGTTGTCGACAACAAAGCAGCCCTTTTTGAGTTATAGCCTTCCTTACAAGATTCTACCAGATTGCTCTTGAATCAGTTCTTCAGATTTTGCAGCAGTAATTTTTTTACAGAGTAAGATTGTCAGCCTTACATGCAACCCCAAACCTGGAGGACCAAGTCCCTGTATTTATGTCTTCCAGTGACAGGGTGGTCCAGTTATATGCCAAGGCACTGGGTACCCTTCATTCTATGACTCTCAGGGCTGCGATGGAGGTATTCTGACCTGCCTCTGTATTGGGAGCACTCACTACAGATGATTTGTTTCAGGTGAAGGTGGAGGATGACCGATACTGGGGCATAGTGTTCCACCGTGACCACAACTGGAACCAGTTGCAGTAAGCGCTGTATCCTAATGGAGAAATCTGCATGGTGCCATATCCCAGGAGATAGTAATCTTCATAGTCACAGCCATCAGAACCTCAAGTCTCACATAATGTCCATATGAGTTTTCTAAATGTTGGCACATTTTAAATTACTTAAAGCACTTTGGTGAAAGAAAATTAAAGTTCTTTCTGTACCTCGTCAGTAGGAAATTTGCCATATGTAGTGGAACATTCCTTGGTTTAATGTTTTCCTTCATTCAATATTCAGTTTAGTGATCCCAAGTCAATAATCCTAGTCCTAAATTACTCCCATCAAAATTTTTCTCAGTTTGATTTTCAAACCCATTGCTCCCCAGAGAAACCTTAACTGGGGGTTTCAGTCTAAAACTGGAATGAAAGTGAAGCTCTGATTTAAAGTTCAGAGATTACTGGATTTGGACTGTAAACTAAGGAAAATCTTAAGCTGAGGAAACTTAATACCAAGATTATCACTCTGGGTTCACTGAATGGCAAAACCATAAATCAAGGAGCGCTAAATGGAGGTTTCACTGTGCTGGAATGAACCAAAGTAAAGGTGTTTGAAATGTATATGAGAGGGGTCAACTGTCCCTAATGGCCGACGGGACCTAGTCCCACCAGCATTATAATGCCTTGATTTGGAGAATGTAGTTCAGGAATTTCTAATTTGTTTACATTTTATATTGCATATATGTAGTTTGATAGATTTATGATTTGTTGTCATTTTGTATGGCACAAAATGATACAGTGAAACCTTGATCTATCGTTCCTGGATATATCGTTTTCCCGGATCCATCGTTCAATTTCTGTGGTCCCTGAACAAATCCTATTTAAACTATGGAAATAAAACCTGCATCATTTGTTCTTTGATTTATCGTTTTCCCGCATCTGTCGGTCGGAATTCTTGGTCCCCATGAATGTTAATCCCGCATTGATCGTTTTTAATAAAGTGCAACACCACACAAAGGTTAGTAAGCACTGGTAGTAGTAAAAGCGGTTGATGTTTTTGAAACGTGGTGCAGCAAGTTGCAGTACCGTCAAAATGTGGTATGTGACCTTGAGCACATCTTACCTGCAAAACAATGAGCGTGGGCGATAAGGGGATGCCGAGAGCCTTCCAGCTAGGAAAACTTTCCTGTATGTTAGTGTGAATCAACTCAGTTCGCGATTTCACCTGGTTGAATATACAGTCCATCACTTGTTTGATCCTTGACGTGCTTCGTATTATTGTTAGCATCACTATTATTCAGCTTGAAAAGGAAAGGTGCTACTAAAAAAATGAAAATTAATGACTTTTTTAAATAGTAGTAACACAAATTGGACTTGACAGTGGAAATATTATCACTGGTTTCTGTTTTTTTTATTTAGTTAATAATGNTGGCAAATGTGACCATTTTCATTCATTTTATATAGGCCCCACATCTATCATTTTCCCGCAACCATCGTTTTTTTTCAGGACCCCTGACGAAAATGATGAATCAAGGTTTCACTGTATTTCAGAATCAGTTGAGAAGTTGTTTAGGTTGAAAGACATTCATGGAGGATCTTGCATCAGGCCCTAGATTTAGCTCACTTTTCCTTCCACTTATTTATGGCACTCATTAAGTGTCACACTTTCCACTTGCAACGTTCCTTTGTTGCTTGGGCAGATGGATTATGGCCCTTGAGGTTTTGAGATAGAATTTTGTATGCATGTGTAGAATTTTGTATGTATGTGTCTCCCCTACTTCTCCCCACTGCCATAGATACTTAACAGTCCCTGGTGTCGACTCAGCCTCCAACAGATATTAGTACCAGGAATTAATTAAATAATTTTCCTGGGGAGTAAAGCGCAGCCGGTGCGTAAGGCTGACAGTCTTACCACCATCTCTGAGACGATTGTCTAGATNAGTCATGATGAAGTGTCAGACTGAGTCTAGAGACAATTTCAGAATGATTCATTGGCACATGAATCTCTGTTACCATCATGATCATTAAAGTGCGCAAGAGATGAATGTGAGAAATGTAATCAGTTTCACCTGGCAAGTGTTGGAAACAGTGCATCTTCAGGCTTATACAAATCTCTGCATAGGCAGCTACAATATCAAATAATCTGTAATTGACACATGGGTGTTAGAAGCCACATATATGCCTAGAAAGTTCTGAACCTCTCTCTCCAACCCAAATATAGTAACAGTCAAATTGCTACAACTGCTGATATTAAGTTCCTTGGTCTGATGACTGATAATACCCTATCATGGAAAGGACACATTGACTGGCTCATGTTCAAACTGGGTTCAGCTTTCTATGCAGTTAGGGCTATTAGACCATATATGTCATTAGAATCAATGAGATTGGTATATTTTTCATATTTTCATTCTAGTATGACATATGGCCTGATTTTCTGGAGTAATTCGCCCCTCTATATCTGTATCTTTAGACTACAGAAGAGGGTAATAAGAGTCATCGCCAATTCTAGAAGTAGAGATTCTTGTAGGGAGATGTTTAAGAGATAAAAATTCTGCCCCTTTACTCACAGTACATTTATTCCGTTTTGTTATTTGTGGTCAAAAACAAAGATCTATTTTCATCTAATTCTGAGATTCATACAATCAACACAAGACACAGTAATAACCTCCATTATCCCTCGTGTAACTTAACTGTCTTTCAAAAGGGAACATATTATTTTGGAATTAAAATTTTTAATAAACTTCTACGTAATATAAAAGACCAAGCTTATGAGATTAAAAAATTTAGGTCTGCTGTTAAAAGATTCATATTTTTAAATTCATTTTATTCATTGGACGAATATTACAACAGTGACAACAATTAAAGTTTCGGATTTGTTATGGGTGGTAGTTGATAGCGCTTTATTGTTATAGATGATGGTTTTTCTTCATATTGTATATTGTTAATATTTTTAACTGGCATGACATTACACAATTGTGATGCAGTATGTGATGTTTACTCATGTTGACTATTTCTGTATCCATTGGTGTTTAACCATATAGGGATTTATGGAATGCTGAATAAATGAATGAATGAATGAAAAGGGGACCTTGTATTTGTACCAAGAGGAGTAAGAAGTGGTTCAGTTGCAGGTTGCTTGGGGTTGCACCATCTTGCCAATGGAAAATAAGCCTAGAGTTTCTAAGAAATAGGGTAATGGGGTGCTTTATAATGTAAAAATTAAAACATTAATATTCAAACATTTAAATGACAACAGTTTTCTTCTCTTTCTTATAGGTATTAAGGGGGGGGGTTATATTTTGTGTGGCTGTGCTTGTTCAGATGGATGTGAGCCACCGTTGTATAGTTATATCAGGTGGTACTCAGTGCTGTAGAGCTGTAAGGAATTGTAGAATTGAGACACTTGGGATCAAGAATGACAGAGCAGGATTTATTTACATTGGTTGACTAGTTAGTAACAGTATCTGCATTACCTCTGCAACCATGAGTAGCTCTGTATTGTAGTGTGTTTGGTGTGTCACGCTACAAATAAATTCACGCCGTCTTCTGATATAGCGAGTTTATTACGTTCGCTCGCCTTACACACACTTTACAAACATTTGCACCTGCAGTGTTACAATCACCGCTTACAATGTTCCGGCTGACACTGGACTCTCTTCTCTGGCGGTTATTCTAGGACTCTCTTCTAAGATGGCTCGATCACGACTGACTTCTTAGCTGGCTATTCCGAGACTGANGTTGATATTTGAACATTTAAATGACAACAGTTTTCTTCTCTTTCTTATAGATATTAAGGGGGGTTACATTTTGTATGGCTGTGCTTGTTCAGATGGATGTGAGCCACCATTGTATAGTTATATCAGGTGGTACTCAGTGCTGTAGAGCTGTAAGGAATTGTAGAATTGAGACACTTGGGATCAAGAATGACAGAGCAGGATTTATTTACATTGGTTGACTAGTTAGTAACAGTATCTGCATTACCTCTGCAACCATGACTAGCTCTGTATATTATAACTCCAGTTTTTATCAGTGTGAAATCTTTAACCCTTTAAAGACCAGTGGTTATTATATATACCACCTGCTTTAACATACCAGAACTCTGCATTGTGCCCACAGTGTGTTATATGTGTGTTTCATATGGTTCATACAATAAATAGCGATTGTTTCCCTAAGCAGCATTAACCAGTGTGTCTCTGTAGCAGAGACGTGATGTGTTGCCTGTAAGGCACGAACTGAACTTGTATATATTATTTAGAAGAAATTCTGTCTCTAAAGGGTTAATTATAACTCATAAGAAAATGTGTTACTTTAACAGGAACTTGCTGGATAACTCTGGCTGTTTGGATGTGAAGCAGCGAGCCGGCTGTCTCTCATACCTGGAAGACCCGCAGGGCTTCCGCAGTCTGCTTGCACAAACACTCACCAGTGAGACTGTCATCTCCTGGTCTGTCCCGGTATGAATTCTTCACCAACTACAATCAAATACCCAATAGGCTGGCATAGTGATGATGCTCTAGGCTTGTATTCAGGAGGTGCCTGCTTAAAATATTGTCTGGGACACTGTCTTGACTGAGGTGCTTTTCCTCAATATCTCCATGCACATGCCAGGATAATGCCTTGATTAGGCTACTTGCTTCCTTCAAAATCCTTTGTAATTTGTTGTTCATTAATCATCCTGCCATTCACTGCTATATAGTCCAGATGCTGATGTATTCATGAAATAATTCACATAATTAGTTATACACTTTAATATTTTGCATGTGTGCTGTGTTTTATTTTAGTATTTGAGATTATTTGGCATTGAATTATAGCATGATTAAAGAATGGAGAACTGGAAAAGATACGGATGGAAAGAGGTGTGACTTAATTTGAGGTATTACCCTGACATTTACCAGGAGGAACTGAAGAATAACATGGTGTCAAAATAGTTTAGGTTTGAATCCAGGAGTCACTGAATACAAAGTCGGAGTGCTACCCATTTGACCAAGGTGTTCAGTTTTGCTGTATTAATTGAAGCCATTAAATGTTTAAACAGTATGGTGCATGTAAATTAGTGACTATTTAAATTTGTTACATTCCATGAAAGCATGTTTCAGACCATCTGGAGATCGTATGTAGGCTTTTTGCATTACACTAAGATGTCTAAACATTGTATATCTATTATTACAGCTTCTCGACTAGATGTCTTTGACCCTGATGAAGCGGCAGATAAAAACAGCAAAATGAAGTGATAAAACAAGGATTAAGGAAACAGTATACAGGAGCATTTTAAAGATGTAAACGTTACAGTATATAAGAAAATGTGTGTTGTTTTAATCAGAGAGCATGGTAGTGAATGCTGTTGTTGAGAGGTTAACATTCCTGCTTCATATTTAGGAGGACCCAGATTCAGATATTAGTTTGGAGGTTGGTTCGCCATGGTTTGTCCATGGTTTTCCTCAATCCTTCCAGGCAAATACCAGGACAGCACATCAAGTCAGGCCACATCTATCCTCTTTCACATCTTTGTAATTCATTATTCACTATCAACTTGTCATGCAGCGCTGTATAACTGGAGCTGCTTACAGTGTTGTTAAATAAACCACACACAGATAAACTGACAGTAAGAATAGAACTTTCTGGGATGTATTATTATATAGTCTGGTAGACTGATATCAGTGTTTCAGAGAAATCTGGTACTTCAGTCTTCAGAGTAGAATTTTTTTACCCAGAATAGAAAATGGAAGCATTCTTCTACCAAGAAAGTCGAGACATTTGTGTCCAGCAAAACGTTCATACCTATGTATCAGACTAACAGTATCACATCACAGAAGACAGTAATTTTAGTATTTACTTGTGTGAGAACTTCAAATCACAAGTGTCAGCACTTGTTCTCACTATCATCCCATTGTCATGTTAGTGAGATGTACAAAATCTTATGTTTGTTTTGTAGGCAGAGTCTATCTGTGCGTTCTCATCAGACCCGACAATGGTGAATTTTGCCCATCACTTCCTTGAAACAGAAGGCTGTAATGGCAGCAGTGATGAACTGGAGGTGATGCAGATGCTAACAAGACTAGTGTATGAGTGTGTCACTCAGGATAAGCTGGGCATCGTCCCTATTTGGATTACTCTGCTTAAGGTAAAATAATGACATATTGTCATATGTTACTGACTAGGCACAGGGTTTGGACTGGTAATTCAATTCATTGAACTCTTGTAACTTGTAACTACAAGTAATTATAATGCTTTCACTAATTCACACATTCTACTTCTGACTACAGCACATGTTAAGTCTTCTCTGTTTGTTATGTCTTAACTAGTTGTTGCTTGGCAGCGTATCTCAACAGTGGGCGTTCTTTTGTTTCCATGCTCGCATTCTCACTCGATGACTGCTGGCTTGTGATTAACTGATTATTCCAAACTGTCTGCTCTCCACTGCAATTAATTAGTCAAAGTCAAAGTTATGTTATGACTGATAGTCAGTCAGTCAGGCCCCCATCTGGGCTCCAAGACCAGGTTTGTATTACTACCAGACATTTGTGAGTTTGTTGATATGGGATGCCCTCTCTAAAGAGAGGATGGGTCCATCATTAACAGTTGCTGCTGGTCCTTGCCAGCACAGTCATTCTTATGTCTGAGTCCTCTGGCACTCAGATTTGAGACTCCCCCAACCTGGAGGACCAAGTCCCTTATTTATATCCCCCAGGAACAGGGTGGCCCAGTTATACCCCCAGGCACTGGGTCATAATCAACTGTCTTAAGTTCTTATGTAACTTCCACATGGAGCACATAGAAAACACTGTTTCAGAGGTTCTTATATTGTTGTGTGCATATCTGTTGTTTAGCAATGGACCAGGTATTGTAAATGTGTCTGTTGGCTGTTTCCTAACGATGTCATGTGAAAATACTTCTCATGTGCTCTAAGACCATGGTGCATAAATGAATGTAAAGTGGGGAGATTCTATATGTCTTTGTTTCTGCATTCCTCATTCATATAACCCTGGATTTTGATTAAATTTGTTGCTGCTGCTGCTGCTGTTGATGATGATGCTAATGATGATGTTTTTGTTGCAGGGGCATCTTCTGGTAAACATTGTCTAGGAAACTTAATTTTGGTTATCACTTTAGTGTAATTTCTACTTGTTACGTGGTATAAATAAGTTCACCTCATTTACAGCTAATGTTTAAAACATTCAACCTTACTGGCCATGCACTGTGTTATCGCAACATTACATGCATATGGTTCAGCTGAATGAGTGTTGCATATTTCATACCATTATGCACTGAATTAATAGCTGGTTCCTAGCCCAGTGCTACCAAGGGATTTGAAATCCCCTCTTCCCAAACAATAATTTGTTACCTCTAGTTGCCTTCCCCGTAGTGCCAGGAGATTTGAGTGTCTTATACCCAGATAAGGTAAAAGGTGAAGCTGTCCCTGTGCTTCATTGATTAAGCAGTATGCCATGAAGACACATGGGAGAATGGAGGTATAGCTCCACAACTCTTGACCTCAGCACTAGATATAGGTGAGTGGCCAGATTCATGCCTCAGTCACTTTACCACCTGGGAAAATCGCACCCTGTACCCATTGAATAGGAGGCTGAGTGGGTCGCAGAGCCAATCTGGATGTTGTGAAGAAGAGAAGAATCTTCTCCATACCAGGAACTGAACCCTGGCTGTCCAGCCCTAAGCCTATTGCTACACCAACTGAGCTATTCCTACTTCTCCTTATACCCAGATGATGACGGTTAATGAAGTACAAGAAATATTAATATCTGACACAGTGTGGTGTGTATAGTTCTTTTAGCTTTTCAACAATGTGTTTGTATCTTAAATAATGAGCTTCAAAGCCAGAGAGCCATATGGCCTGAGGTTCAAGCTTCTCACTGATGTGACAATGGGGGTTACTGTGTTTTGGAATGTGATGTCTCATAGTCTAATGGAACAGAATCAGCATTTCAAAGGAACATGCTGCCATCTCTCTTCAGGCTAGAAGAGTGGATGTGATGACTAATTGTGTATAAAATCAGTAATGTTTCAGAAGAATCTGGTTACCTTCCTGTTCAGAGTAGAAGGGACTTCTACCAGCTTCCTCTGAAATGTTGGTAATATTCTACAGACTGATGGCCATCACATTATAGAAAACAGTAATCATTGATCTTGGTTCTGTATGAAGTGTAACAGTGTAGTAGTTTATGAGTATTTGGTTAGTATAATATTTACTGTGTGCAGGCTTTGATGAATCTGCGCCCAAGGCAGGCACATGTGTTCCTCACCTGGCAACTGAAGTTGCTAGCTGCACAAGTGCTGACACACAGGACACCTATTAGCTCACAGCACTTGGTGGCCCCCAGTTTGGCACTTTCAGTACAGCAGTACGTCAACAAAGTTCTGGATTCATGGCAGACAGGTAACACACACTTTGTAAACAAATCAAGTAGGTGATTTCTTTCACGGTGAGATTGGAGGTTCTGGTGGGGATTACTAAAGGATTGTAAGATTTGAGGCTTTCACGGCGGTGACTATGAAGAAAGCAGTCNAAGGATTGTTTTGCTTGGAAAACAGCTCTTTTAAAAGCCTTACATTATTTCACATTTCTCTTTATTCCTATTGGTTTGCTCAGAGCTCAGTTCTCATACACATCCTCCCTGTACCTGTACCACCTTCTCCATGTTTGTTTCACTCCAGTCCAGAACATGGAAGCAGCTTTTTCCTCTAAAACATTGGTAAATATCTACCACACCACATTCCAGAAGACAGTGAGCTTCACTTATTCTCTTGTTCCTCATTTTCTATAGGAACAGTTTAACATTTTACAATAGCTAACTCTGTAGTAATATTATTCAAAGTTTCAACCCTACCGTCTTAAAAGCTCCACATTCAAATGCAGTCTTGAACCAAGTTGATCTCATTCACATCCTTACAGAATTTTTCAGAGAACTTACTAACTCCATGGAGCTTAGTCTTCTTGAGAAGCCGCCAGTTGCTCAGCTACTTAAGAATTTCCCAACATTCTGTGGAACACAAAGATTTATTACTGTGTTCACAAGAGCCCCTGGTCCCTGTCCTATGGCAGCACTATCCAAAAAATCGGTCCAAGTCCGAACCCATTTATAACATTTTGTAGCAAACTTAATGTTTGTGGTGAGGAATTGTTAACCCCATGCTCAACCCCAAGCTGAAAGACCACTACTTGCTGGCTTTCTGTGACTGCTTATTCAGTATATTTGCAGTTGCCTTACATATCTGGAGGACATCTCCATCTGCAATCTGAGGGCGCTCCGTGCCTGCCGTGGTGACATGAAGCTGACCACTCATCTCCATCTAAAGTGAAGGATAAGAATGATGGGGTTATACCTCTATTTCCCCATATATCTTAATGGTGTGGTGCTTAATGAAAGCCCAGGGGCAATTTTACCTCTACCTTGCCTTGCATCTCCTTCCACTTTACTCAGAATTGTGAAAACTGAAGATGTTGAAAGTGGCCCTAATGCTCTTCTCTTCATGTCATATTTGGATGAAGCAGGTACAACAGTGTAGAAATGTTTAAAGAATAATCACACCTTCTTTCATAGATGTATGTAAAGGATGAATTTGGAAAGTGAAGAAAAGAACCTTATTTACGTGTGCATTGTTTTAGCTAAGTCCTTTGAATTGAAGCTCTCACAGTGGCAACTATGAAGAGTATAGTCTTCTGGGATGTGATGCTTTGTACAGATGTATCAGAGAAATGTAGTACCTACATCTTCAGGGTTAAAGAGTAAGACAAAGCAAGCAACCAGCAAGAGGCAGGCAGAGCGAAGAACCCTGATCAGGAGTTGATCATGAGAATGGTGGTTGACACAGAGGACCTGCACCTTGACATGGCCTCCAAAATATTGTGTTAGGGCCGATATTCTTCAAATTCTCAGTTTTATCTTTGATATAAATAAGTATTTCAATCTGTAAGCAGAAAAAATTTGACCGGAGATTGAACTCATAAATGTCTGAAATAATGTCGATTGTTATGTCTGTTGGGAACTTCCCACAGTCCAACAGACTACTCCTTTGGTCACAAACAGACAGCTCCTTTCCTTTCAGTCAACCAGACAATCCTTTCTCCCAGGTCATATCAAGTCACATTGCGACCAACAGTTAGTCAGTCTCATATTTATGCAGCACTTGCTGTCCTGCCTCCTGAAGATCAACACGAGCACTGACCAATCAGCGCTCACAATCGCTAGCTCTGCCCAGCAAGCATGGTATAAAAGGCGGAGCTAAAAACTGGTTGTCATCAGTCTTCTCCAGTCCACTGATCGACCGCCATTGTAGCTATGCTGACGCCATGAAACAGCAGCTGCTGTAACTCTCCAGCAACTGCGCCGAGACAATGGACTGTGCCAGCAGACGCAACATAGGCCACTGATACTAGTGGTGCATGCATCACCGGCCAGCCAGACCATCTGAATGGCCATAAACAAGACCTGGGCTGCTACAAAGCAGCAAACTACTAGTGCACGCACAGTTGAACAAATGGCCCCTTTCAGGGCCAGCAAATCTTGTGAATAACGCACGGTGGAACAAACGGCCCTTTTCAGGACCAGAAAACTTGTGAACAACATACAGTTGAACAAACGCCCTTTTTCAGGGCCAGCAAATTTGTGAACAACATATATATATATATCTAAACGGCTTCCCAGCCATCCTGTACATTTGCAAATAATTTATACACCTGTTATAGATTTACGTGGTTGTCTGTTGGAACATCGACTCCCACATGTCTAAAGGTCCCGTACATCCGTGTACTATTAGATATTTGTAGACATTATAAATTTTACAGATCTTTGCTATTGCTAATCCTTTTGTAGCTTTATAGTTGCAATCTCTGTTTCAGAACTTGCGCCATTGCTGCGCCAATATATGACTGGTAACCTGCATCAGAAAAGTGAACATTTGCGCCAGCTGGTGACATATCTCACATATTGTGACATTCCTTCACCTAGCAAGATTGCTCCACTGTTAGAAGGTGTGTGCTTTACATGCAGTGAAATGTCTCACCCGTCAAAATGAACAAATTTTTTATGGCCAGAGAATGTATTTTCATTCTTAGCTTCCTGTGGAGACCACATCTTGCAGTAATGTTTTTTCAGCCATGTTGATAGATTGATTTTTGAGTTATTTTATGGTATCTTTCACTGAGGAAGTTACCATCTATCTTAACATGACTATTATTTGGGAATTGTCTGTTGTGAATCTTGGTGAGGACAGTGGCTGTACGTATGGGGTGTCTATAGTTTTCCTCACTCCCTCCAGGTGAATGCTGGGATAGTGCCTTGAAATATGTCATAACTGATCCCTTCTACATGCTTTCCGATTAATCATTCACTAATCACCCTGCTATTTGGTACTATAAAGTCAGAGCTACTAAGATAAATAAATAAATAAATAAATAAAAAAAAAACTATATTTTTTAACTTCATAGATTATGTAGTGTTAAATTGTAAGATGACTGTGTGAATGATGAACTGGAAAGGATGTGGAAGGATGTGGTCACAATCTACTTTAACCCATTCAGTGCCAACTTATAAAGGCTCAATGTATGCAGCCATTGCTATCAACTTTTCATAAATTTTTATTTAATTTGAATTAACTGTTTGCCTGTAACACTGGGGAGCAGTTATGTGTAATGATACAAAATAGTATGTAGTAGTGTGTAGATGCATTACTAGATAGCGATTACAAATGAATAGGTTCTCAAGGCAACAAATC
This sequence comes from Cryptotermes secundus, assembly GCF_002891405.2. Classification (NCBI taxonomy): domain Eukaryota; kingdom Metazoa; phylum Arthropoda; class Insecta; order Blattodea; family Kalotermitidae; genus Cryptotermes; species Cryptotermes secundus. The sequence continues at coordinate 5,526,306 of NW_019743656.1, forward strand.
AACACACAACAGAGGAACTGTTGTAGGCGGTGTTTTCTGTGGCCTGTGTTAATTTCTTAATTTCTTTTATTTACATCCATAACTGTAAAATATACAATCGGATAAAGTCAAGGAGAATATATAGATTTAATAACAATCACGCCTAACATAATCAAAGAATACATAAATACTTAAATAAATTATATAAAAAAACCACCAGCACATGCATTAACAGACAATTACAGTCATTTAGTTCAACATCTTACATATAAAAAAACTCCTGAAGAGAGTAGAAGGCACTATGCAACAAATAACACTTCAATTTCCTCCTAAACACTTTAAAATCAGATACATTCTCTAACTCCATAGGAAGATTATTGTATAGTTTTATGCCCATGTTTATCACACTTCTCTTACAACGATTTGTATTACAATGTTGAGCATACAGATTATGTTTATGCTTTGTATTGTAATTATGCACATCAGAGTTCAGAGTTGTATAGATTCTATTTTTTATGATAAAACACAAAATCTCCAGTATATACAAAGAAGTAACAGTTAAAATTTCTAACTCACCAAACAGCCTTCTGCAGTGTTGTGACTGTTGCTGTGCAATGGTGTGGTAAACAGATCTCTGCAGCAACAATTGAACTACAACAACAGAAGAGCTGTGTTTTCTACATGGCCTGTGCTGAGGGATTATAAGCAGGATGAAGTTTAGAGCCAGATTAACAGTACAGGGCAAAGCAAAGCCAGACATATAAAATATAAGAGGCTTAAACTTGGTGGTGCTTAAGCTTACGACTGTTCAAGTGAATAAGCTGCCATTGTAGCATGAGATACATAAAAGAGGCATGTAGTTATATGTGCGATATTTATACTTGACAAAAGGCCAAGCATATTTGTAAAAGACAAATCCATCTTCTTGTTGGAGAGAGTGTTACTCAATAACTGTGACTGCAAGGGTTCAGTTGAAAAAAAATCTCTTATACTGAGCCTTGAGCACCTTAGCACGAAGATGAACTGATTGGTGATAAACCACCAGTCAGAAAGTGACTTTGACTTTGACTTTGAGCTAAGTTAGTTGGAAGTCTCTGAAGATAAGACTAGGAGGTTGTGTGAAATGGCCACTAGCCTTGGAGTTAGTCAGTTGAAGCACTGAGAGAATTGTAAGGGAAATATAAGACTTAGTTGGTGCAGTATGGCCATTCCATAGCTCAAATGGTTAGTCGCTGGCTTCCCATCGCGGCGGCCCGGGTTCGATTTCGGGTCTGGTCAAGTGGGATTTGTGGTGGACAAAGTGGTGCTAGGGCAGGTTTTCTCCGAGTACTTTGGTTTCCCCTGCCAATCTTCATTCCACCAATTGCTCCACAATCACCCTCACCTATTATCTGGGGCAGGTACAATAGGTCAGAAGTGGCCGTAGTACAAGGGACCTAGTCCCACCCCACTAGCAATAAAAAAATAGTTGGTGCAGTTACTTCTGTTGTGGGATATGTGCCAGATGGTAAGGATGTAAGCAGACAGTGTTAAAATTCATTAATAGGAAATGACTAGTGAAGACAGAAGTCTTTATGTGTGCTGTAGTTACAGTGATATTTGGAGTGTGTAATTCAGTGATACTGGTGTAGTTACTTGTAGTTATGTTCTGTAAGAGGTCAATAAATCCAAAACCCCATCGAGAGTCACACATACATGTGACAATATATTGAATACAGGGGATTAATCTAATTGGCTGTGGTATTTTGTACATTTTTTAAACTGTTAATGTGACCAGTGTTGGCACATAGGGATTTAAGCCACTATCTCAGCATTCTTCAGGAGAAACTGAAGAAAGCACTGAGAAACCTCAGTCAGGATAACTGGTTTTTCCAAATGAGATTGAAACCCAGGACCTCTTGAACACAAAGCAAGCAAGCCACTAAACGCAGTATTTAGTAATTTTGCTGCAGTTTGAATACAAGCTGAACTTCAACAGAATGATAAATGAAACATCATTGAAAAATGCAGCCTGATCCAGGAGTGAAAAATCAAAGATTGCTGTCATCTGAGATATGATGCCTTGTAGTCTGATAGAACTGCTGTAGAAACAGTGGGTGGAGTCAGGTGGTCAGCAGTGTCTGGTCTGGGTTTGTGCAGCCAAAAGAATGTTTTGTGGTTATAAATACAATGTGTGTTTGTGTCATTCATTATATCAGCCGTTATTTGTGAAGACAGTCTCCGAAACGTTAGGTGGTAACTCCATCTGCATATGGGCGATCACCCAAGAAGACTTCATTGTGTTCATATATGTCTTGATTTTTGCAGGGAACATGGATCTGGTGTCTCTGTATGCTCGACTGCAACCACTAGGTCTTCCAATGGACACATTTTGCAGAATACAGGATGTCATGTCCAGTACTTCACAGATCACATGATTGAACATAAAACTAGTGTAAAGCTTGTGTGGATGGGTGCAAATTGATGAATATATTCAATGTGAACACATAGGGGTCAACTTTTGTTATGTTTGCTGTAAGCATTAAAATCAGTTACACGAACCCACAGACTTGACTCACGAGCATGATGGTATAGTGACTTTTCTGAAATGTGCATTATGCACATATAAACATACCATAATACATACCTGAAAAACTTTTTTCTGTATTCATAGCTTCACATGCTATAATTTAAGTTACTTTTTCATCTTATATAAACCATTAATTACATTTGTCAAAGTTGTGTTAATATAAAAGAAAATTAACTGTTTAATGTATCTATGATATGCTGAATTCGAATCTGGACACAAAAATGTTTGCATTAAAACTGTATAGATATGCTATATGTTGCAGGTTTACAACATGTTTCAGCCTTTGAGCCATCATCAGGTATTATACATTCACCTTTGACTTACCAGCTTGTAATATATAATATAATATCTTTATTGCTTCAAGAAAAACGTACAGGCGACACAATCACCACAGTTGTAAAAGCAGTCCCAAATAGTAACATATACTGTAATAAAACAGTTGCAATAATACAACTTAGTCAATGCTTAGTATAATAGATCAATAATAACTAAAACATGGACATTATAAGCAATTGATAATAAAAGTATACATACATTTATACAAAGTCTACAAAAACTACTACACACAAGTGTATCTAAATAAAAAAAAATATTCACCTGTATTCTATTTCCTTTCTTTTGACCACTCCAAGTATTCATTTAGCGAATAAAATGATTGATTTAAGAGAAAATTATTTATAGCTAACTTAAATTTTTTAAAATCACTTGATAATTTTCTTAAATTAGGTGGCAGATTATTAAATATTATAATACCCATACAACACACACTATTCTTATATTTGGCCAAATTTATCAATGGCACGTTTAAGCTGGTACTTTGTCATGTATTTATGACATGTATTTCAGCATTTAGTGCAAAGAAATGCATATTTTTCACCACCAGAAGCAAAAGCGAAAGTATATATTGAGAATAAAAAGGCAATATGTTTAAATATTTAAAAAATCCCCGGCAAGAGGCTCTAGAATTTACATTCATAATACTCCTTATAATTCTTTTTTGCACTATGAAGACATCCTTGCTATTAGTGGCATTTCCCCAAAAGGCAATTCCATATACAATTATAGAGTGAGCATAGGCAAAATATATCATTTTTAGATCATTAATAGATAGTAACGATTTCAGAGACCTAATGGCAAAGCAAGCAGAATTTAATTTCTTTATTGTTTTAGATATATGTCCTTGCCAAGATAAGGATGGATCCAAAGACACCCCCAGAAAGTCCATAACTTGTGTACTATTAATGTGAGAATGTAAATACTTTATAGGGGAGTTTACAATATGTTTCCTTATCGTAAAATACATACAATATGTTTTATTAAAATTTAATGTCAAGGAATTTGCCTGAAACCATCTCATCAATTTCTCAACAACTAAATTAAAACATTCTTTAAGCTGATTAGGATCTGAAGTAGATACTATTAAACTAATGTCATCTGCAAATAGGATGGGTTTTGACATATTATTTATTGCTGCTGGCAAATCATTTATATATAATAAAAAAAGTAATGGCCTAAGAATTGATCCTTGTGATACTCCCAATCTGATCTGTTTCCACTCAGATCCCTATATTGGCTAATGTTTATGTATGAGTGTACTTTTGTGTCAGCCATTTACATATTAATGCAATGCCCTTGTACTGATGACCCAAATGTTTACAGGGGAATATCATGAAAAATGCACTCTCTTCAGAGTGTTATGAAGGGCTGTTCTTAACTATAAAGCTGGCAGAATACGCAGTGCAATGATGGGCGAACAGTGTAATTTTATACAAGGAAAATCAGCCCTCCAATTTGTAAGATTAGTTGTAGCCAAAATACATGACAGTCACAGCCAACTGAAGAGCTGCATGTTTGGGTTGTTCATCAAGTATCCAGAAGTTTTTGATAGCATTAACAAAAGGAACTGATGTAGAAATTGGAATCACCGATGGGTAAATACAATCCCATAATAGCCCTCATTGTGGGGATTTTGGACTATAACTACTTGAGAGAAGGCAATGGCCAGGTAAAGCAATGATGTAACAAAAAAATGGGGCCCTAGAAGGGGACCCATCAAGTTCCCAACATTTCAACCCAATGACCGTGCACATGGATTAGATTTTGTTAGTTCCTGTGATAACTAACTTCATCGAGCTGAGTCCTTCTTGAGAAGCTGCCAATTCTGCAGCTACTCAAGAACTTCTCAGCATTTTATGGAACCAAAAGGTTCATTACCATGTCCACAAGAACTATCCATGGGTCCCTGTCCTGAGTCAGATCGATCCAGTCCATACCACCCCATCCTATTTCTTTAAGATCCATTTTAATATTGTCCACCCACCTATGTCTTGGTATTCCTAGTGGTCTCTTTCCTTCTGGCTTTCCCACCAATATCCCATATGCATTCCTCTTCTCCCCCATTCATGCCACATGCCTTGTCCATCTCATCCTCCTCTGCTTGATCATTCTAATTATATTTGGTGAAGAGTACAAGTTATGAAGTTCCTCATTATGCAGTTTTCTCCAGTCTACCATAATTTAATTTCTCAAACACCCTCAGTCTGTTTTCCTCCCTTAATGTCAATGACCAAGTTTCACACCCATAGGCAAAATTATAGTTTGTATATTTTAATTTTTAGGTTTTTAGACCGCAGATGAGAAGATGGTTCTGGACTGAATGGTAGTAAGCATTACCTGAATTCAGTCTCCTCTTAATTTCCTCCTGGACCAAGTTTTTATTTCTGTCATTCCCAAATACCTGAACTGTGCCCCATTTTCAGAGCATGTTAGCTATCCTTATATCATGATTCTTCAATTCGTAATATACACTCTGGCTAAAATTGTGATATTCCAATAATTTGCCAAGCACAATTAATATACACAGTGTCTTTTTCCAAAGCTGCGAACTTATTTGAGATTTCAACATAATACTGCTTGTTACCCTCAATCTCGTTTAATTTCTTGAGATCATACCTGTCCATACGAACTCAGTGCGTTGAGTTCTTCTGATAATTTCATTAATTTAAAATGTTTAACATATAGTTTTATTAATAAAAGTAGTTGTGCACAATGTGTATATAGGACATCTGCAACATATGCAGTCAATGACTGATTACTTTGAAAGGAGAGAAGGATGTGTACTTTTCGTATATCATATGCTGTACAAATACAGGGGAAGTTTTCTTTTGGTGCGAAAGCACACTGTAGTGGAATCCAAGTACTGTAATATTCGTTACGTGTCCACGTTTCCGGCCATGGCATATACATATATATATATATTCGGACAGGGCCGGCGCGAAAGCACAACAGTATGCTGAAGCTTTGGGAGGTACATTTTTCGAGAAAGTCATACATTGACGTTGACTCTGCGAGATAAGAAGAGTTAAAAAACTTTTGCGGTAGGTTATCGTGCAGCGGTCACATATGTGGAGTAAAATCTGCTCCGTATGTCCTCTATTTGTTGCATCTTTGTTTAATAATTTTTCTTGCTAATGCAGTACAATATGTAAAGCTTCATCTCAGATTCCATGTGAGGAATGCTTCTTTTCCCAGGCGTGAAGGTGTGGATGTTTATATTTTCACTCATTTCATTAAATATAGAGACTTTATGCTTTATATTGTATATAGTTGATTATTCCCATGAGGATCCCATAAAATTGTGCCAGATGTTATGTTAGCCACTGTTTTAAGAACGAAAATTTCATTACCATGTCAAATTTCTGTGTTGCGGATATTGCTTTCTCGTGTATGTGGATGGTGAAATCTTTACTGGGTCTTTGTAGGATGATTGCAAGATATTTGTGTCAACTGATAAATCGAGCCCTGTTCTGTCTGTAGTGAATATTGTTTCTCTCGTCCAGGGGCGGCCCGTGTATAGGCACTGCGGAACTGCAGCACCCCCAATTTCCACTTGATATTATCGATAACATTTATATAATGAGTCCTTTTTTCTTTAATTCTTTCTTTATACTTGTACAATACAATATATAATCCTTAAGCTTAATGTCAGTAACCAAATCTTTGTATGGAACTGTGAGTTTCACAGTTCCAGCGGCAAGGTGTTCGTTGACTGTGCGCATGCGCACATAGGAAGCTACACGCGAGGCTGCAAGGGAGAGTGAGCACTGCAGGAACGACAGTGCCGACCGGTGCCGACCCTGGCGTGCTGGTGGAAGGTAGTTTTTTTTTTACTCCGCGTGTGTTGTGCTTAAGAACTATGAGTTAATTGTAGAATTAGATTATTATCCTGCTTCCAGCTATTCTATTTGATTAATTTTTTTTCGGTTCTTTTATTTAACAGAAAACTTTAACCATGGCCTTGCATCCCCGAGAAATAAGTTCTGTGACTGTAAGTGAACTTCAACAGCTTAAGTTTTCACAACTGTCTCTCCATGAGAAAGTTGCAGTTAAGAAAAGAGGTCGTTTAACACCTGATATTCTAATATCTCAGCCAGGCATAAGCAAGAACAAGAAATATATTCGTAGCTTTAATTCTGAATGGTACAAACAGAAAAGTTGGCTTTGCGGCTGTGAAGTAAAAAATGCACTGTTTTGCTTCCCGTGTTTGCTGTTTGGGGGTGATGTAACGTGGACAAAAGATTTTTTTAGAAATATAAACAAAATGAAAGAAAAAACTGAAAAGCATGAGAAGTCAAAGAAGCACGTTGATAATGTAGTTTCACTCTCACTTTTAGGAACCGTAAGTATTAAGGAGAAACTTAGTGAGGCATGCAGACTTTCAATCAATGAGCATAATATAAAGGTTAAAATGAATGGATTTCATTTTTATATGAATAGATTAAGCTTGGAACTGTAACAATTGAGGTTAAAGTAAGTAAAAAATGTTTGATTTTATCAAGTTTCTGAATAAAATTTCTTTTTATACATGTTTGTTTCCTTTTATACAATTTTAAAACAAAGGCTACAAATTTTCTGGAGCAGCACCGCCACTAATTTTAGCTACGAGCCGCCACTGGTCTCGTTCTTTCCAAGAAAGTTACACCATTAGTGGCCATTTCCCATTACTCTCGGCTCTAGGCCCTCTAGCTCTAGGCTGTTGACACGCATTCTCGTGGCAGAAATATAGAACTTGCCAATTGAGAGCGCGAAGAAGAGTTTGATGAGTTTGATGTTGGTAGTAATGGTCTTGCCAACTATAGTATGAATTGGTACGACTAATCAGAGAATGCGTTTGAAATCATTCGAAAACTTGTGAAATAGACGTATAAGAGTGAAAGATTATTGTATACACGTTGTGATTTGTGAAAGGTGAGTTATTGGATGTTTTACAGTTTATTTATGATTATAACACGTGACACCAAACGCTTTTTCTCAGAATATACGTAGTCTTTTACGATTAATCGTGTGCTGAAAGCGTAAGAAAGTAAGCAAGAGACTCTTTAAGATTTGAGGCTATTAGGTCGGTGACCATGAAGATCACTCATTGTCGTTTGGAGTTACATGTTTAATCGTGTGTTGAAAGCGTGTAAAGGCAAAGAAGCAGCAGAATGTAAGAATGGAGGTTCCATGGCCGTGATTTTGGTTCCTGCTTTTGGGGTGAAATTTTTACCATAAGGTGGACGTGGCAGGTTGCCCGAAACGGTGGTGATGATCTACCAAGCTACACAACATTATATCTGAGAAAGCAGTAGTCTCCAAGCAGACTACTGTTGAGAGAGTTGTATAAGTAAAACTACTAACCCTATAGTCCCTAATACCAAAGAGAAAAGATACATATAAATGGAAGGGTTGGGTGTATAATAGGCGATACGTATATGTATGATATAATAGCAAGCTATGTCTACTGTTAATAAATGCTTAAGAATGATTTTTGTAATATGCCGATTACCACTGGTCTTAACAGAATCCAGTCTCCGAAACATTGTGTGTTTTAAATAAAAACAGGAGGATGGATAATGGCCAGAAGCACAATTAATGTATTGATTGATTGATTGATTGATTGATTGATTTATTATTAATGGTATTAATATACCATTGCCAAGGACTTTGAAATAATTTTATGATTAGCTTCTCCTTCAATTCATAATTCTTAATACAGTATTCATAATATTAATATCATTTTATTTAACTTAGATATGTAATGTTATTTCTGTAATATGTCATTCTTCACATGGATGTCTATCTAGAGGATGAATAAAGAATGACTGTAGGATGCTTCAAAATATGATAAATTAGAAGCTACCTGCGTGCCTTATACTACATTCTGACTTCCTTCTGCGGTATAAAGACACTCATAACTTGTTACTTGTACTTTTGTCAGACCTTTGTCTTCTAATGGTATACACAGCACTCCCATTTTTTTGAATTTTGTATTGAAAGTATTACTATAATCCTTTCTGAGATTTCACTGCTGCTTTTATCTCTCTTCTCTGTGGTGTCAAATTTTTTCTGCAGGAACAATGTAGCTTTCTCAGTAGATTTAAAAATAGAGGGAGAGGGATAGTGTAAAGGGAGTTGCTAATTTGTTGCATGATTTGTGGAAATGATGGCTATTATTATACTTATGAATTCTTGAAAATTGTGTACAATATTATATTTAAGCATCCTGTTGCACTCTACACGATAAATGATACAAACTCCGTCCCAAGTGCAAACAATATATATTATATGTCTTTGATCTTGCTCTTTTCTACACTACATGTTTCGGCCTCTAACGGCCATCATCAGGTGTATACTCTTACGTTGCTGCCACACTGAACCCAGTCTAAAATTTATAGTTATAGTTTAGTTATAGAGACACACGTAGTAAAGACAAGCAGCGGCACGCACACAGGAAGACTACACAGAATAACACCTGTACAGTGTGGAAACAAGAACTAGCCGCTGCAGCACTTTAGACATAGGGAGAGTAACCCTAACAATTTTAAATTTTAAATTTTAAGAAAATTTTGAAGGATTTTAAAATTATAACTAAAGATTTTATAGTGCTACTACAGGANAATACTAATGTAATAAATAATATAATGGTATAATAATAATACTAAGATAATAAAATGATGATTCTAATAATAGAACTGATATAATCGTTTAACACACGACACTGATGTACACCTCAAGACCCAATCCTTCTATCCCGGCACAAAATACCCTGGTATCCTCGATCTCGTTCCTGTAAGAAAAAATACAGAAAAGGGCAGTAGACATTCCTATAACATGTACTAATATTAAAATCTACAAGTTAATTATTCTTGAAATATATGTTTACAAGTGATTAGAACTAGGATTTGTCCCCAAACAAGAGAAACTTGGCTATACTATAGAAACAATGATCAAGTAGGAATGATTTCAAAGTCTTTTTAAACTTGTATAGTACTGGTACCTCTTTAATATATTGTGCCAACTGATTTAACATACGAAGTCCGATATTATTGAAATTGTTTTTGTATAGACTCGTATTACATGGCACTATGAACAAGTCTTCTTTTCTCCTTGTATTGTACGCGTGTATTCCTGAATTGGTTATGAAAACATTCGAATTGGTTTTTATGTAAACTAGAATTTCATATATATACAGACATGGTAAATGTAATATATGTAACAATTTAAAATATTGTTTACAACTAATAGTTTTCAGGATTTGTATCATAGCTCTAATAGCTCTCTTTTGCAACCTAAAGATCAATTTTGCATTTCCTGAATTGCCCCAAAATATCAGTCCATATAATAACAAGGATTGGAAATAAGTATAATATAAAGTGCGAACAGTCTCTAACCCTGATACTCTTTTGACTACTCGTAAGGCAAAACATATTTTACATAATTTATTTGCTAGTTGTTGAGTATGTGCAGACCACCTTAGATTCTTATCCAGCCAAACTGCCAAAAATTTTGTATGTTCTGTATAATTGATGACTGTATCATAGAGCATTATTGATGGGCATTCGACTTGCACTTTTTGAGGTTGATGAAAGGATATTGCTATTTGTTTTTTCTTTATTAGTAATTAATGTATTCCTTTCAAACCACTCTGCAAGTGCATTTATTGTTTTATTTAGTTTCCTTTGTACATCATTAACACTATTTCCTGCTATAAGGATACTAGTATTGTCGGTAAAAAATGTCTTCCATGTTCAATGCCAGCTTCTAGATCATTGATATATAGCAAAAACAACACTGGTCCGAGAACAGAACCTTGTGGGACTCCATGTCTTATGGGTCTCTTTCGCGATAGACAACTAGTGATTTCATTAGTTTCTTTAGATCTATATGTAATTTCCACTTTTTGTTCCCTGTTTTCTAGATATGATTGAAACCACTTTAGTGCAACCCCTCTTATTTCCATTCTTGTCATCTTCCTTAGCAGTATATCATAATCAACTAAGTCAAATGCCTTTGACAGATCCAGAAATATCCCTATACTTATTTCCCTCTCATCCAATGATTTGTAGACAGACATGTAACATGGAAAAGGAATAACAAGCATTTCTGTGGCACTGTATGTGGGGTTTACCAGCCTTCAGTATAAATCCATAGACCTCAGAAGTGTTATGTATTGTGTGAACTTGCATAGTGATATTGTGAAATAGACTCTGTTTTTAATTTTATTTTGTAGATTTTCAGGAGTGATGCTACAGAGTAAGAAAAAGAAGCAGCCAAAGAATGCATTTTATTTTTTCATGGTGCACTTCAGAAATCTAGAGGAGGCAAAAGGTGTCAAGTTTCATGATGGTTGGAAAGATGTTTCTGAGAAGGCAGGTCCAATATGGAAGGTAAGACAGGATTGGAGAGAGTGTACTCTGTGATGTTGTGTACAAAATTCCTGGTGGGTCCTGTTTAGTAGTGGTCTCTATAATATTTGACTAAGAGTTTGTGATTAACTTGAAAAAGTTCATCTATGACCTTAAGTTAAATGGACTTTGTTGTGGTTCAGTATGGCTAAAAATTGAAGTTGCTTGATGCCTTTAAGTGAAAGTCATAGCAGGCATGACTTTCATATGAGATATTCTCTATTACAGTAAATCCTCATTATAATGGGCTAGAAAGGGGGCAGGGTGTCTGTTATCCCCAATGTCCACTACAACCGAGCAGTACAATGGAAGTACACCACAGGATACATAGCCAGTACACGTGATAAACACAGAAACATGTAATGTGATTACATAAAGGTTTTCGTATTGGGGTTCTTTTTTATTTTAAACAGTCTTCCAACTACAAAACCTTAATAGTTCTTTAACACCTCTAAAAATTCACAATTGAACAGAACCAGATTTTGTCCTTATATCTGAAATCTGTTATGTCTGGGTCCGTTATAACGAGGGTTTACTCTACTTCATAAAGTATGCCTGAAAATGGCAGACCTGTAAAGAAAGAGTGAAAAGATAGGAAAGGGGAAAACAGTGCTGAGTGCAGTACCCTCAGATGCCAAAGTTCCATTGTTGGGAGATGTATTTGGATTTATATTTGCACTGTGTCCACAGTTACTCTGTGCTCCAACATTGCATACACTGTATTAACACCACACGCTCACTCAGACTGTAGAATAATGATAATGATATGCAACTTGGCAGAGCAGGGATTTTTAATTTTAATTCTATTCCAATAAAGATTTGAAGATATTCGTATATACAAAGACTGGGGATTAAAGTGATGTAATTCCATTGCTTTAGTTCAGAACATTTCTGAGATTAAAGAATGCTATCTTCTGGCATGTAACACTGTGTAGGTCCATAGAAGGCTACTAACATATCATAAGAATGTATATCTTACATTTTAAGGGTTGAAGAGTAAGCCAGGTTTATCTCTTGCATGGCTGACTCTTTTACCCTGAAGATGGAAGCAGAATGTTCATTGCAGATATTAGTGGACTTGTACTAGACTACGCAGCATTAAATCCCAGAAGATAGTACTCTTCATTATTGTCACTGTGGGAACCTCAAATCTGAGATTGTTAAATTTCTATCAGGATTAACATGGAACAGTGAGATGGCTGTACAAGCAAATGAAGCATTATACAAATTTTTAAGTAAGTTTCCTTTTTCAGAATATGCATCCAGATGAGAAGTGGATTTATGAGGAAGAAGCTCGCAAGGCAAGAGGACGAGACAAAAATAATCTTGAATGCAAGTTTACATCACAAGGAAAGAGCTTTGCACAAGTTGAGCGTGAGAAGAATGAGGCTTATGAACAAAATATCAGGATGACTCAAGAAATAGAGGGCACAGTGCGCTCACTTGACATCTCGACATGTGAGTTCAGCTGATAACAGTTGTGGCATGCTAGAAGTTCTGGCATGAAATTTTTATTGTGGATCATATTCATATCTTTTATAAATAAGGCAGTGAAGAATTTTATTATCCATACCTCCACCCTTTCTTTGCGAGATCTGTTCATCAGGCCTTATAATTGTTCAGTCCAATTTGTCTTGAAGATAACAAATAGTGTATGCTGAGATGTTGGAGCAGTTTCAACATAGATGTGGCTAAACTCTGAAGGCCAAAATTGTGCATTATTCTCATATAGGTATGAGAGACTTTATTTTATGTTCATTATCTGGAATAAATGTATATATAATATGTCCAAGTATGGAATTGTCTTTGATTTCAAGTAGAAGGAAAGGAAACTTTCTCCTTAGGACCCAAAAAATAAATTGATAAGGAAGAGCTTCATCTAACAGGCCTCAGAGACTAGGGGGTCTTTTCATTCTACCTGAACTTAGGGACAGATCCAGCTTTCAAAACACTGAATACAATTTTTAACTATGCTGTGTATGACAACAAAGAAAACTCTCCAGTGTCTTTCTTTTTTGTGGTTTATTGATATACTGTCAGTAACCAAACTGTATGGCATTGAGTGGTAGCATGGTTGATGAAATGGAAAGGTTGGACCATACAAATCAATGTCAGATCGCAGATTCTGCCTGCCATTTAGAAACAAAATGAAAAACAACTGAAAATCAGTGTTTAGTTATTGCAATCTTATAAGCCCCTCAAATTATGTTTTCATAAGATATGAAACTAACTCATAGTAGGATTCGTCTTTCCTAACCTTGTGATTAATGTTATAAATACCTGGATTCAGATAAAAATGCAAAATGTAGTTTGTTACCTTCATTGTTTTCTTTATGTTTACAGCTTTGCCCACCTACCCATTTCACTTGATCCATGTGAACTATTACTGTCGCCAGGAGAATGGAATGTACACACCTTGTGAAGTTGCACTTTCAGAGTTCACTCTTATGGATGGTGTTAGGAAGGTCTACCACACATTGATCAACCCTGGTGAGTACACCACTAAGCTCTTTCTTCGATTCTGTGTATGGCTGGTTGATTTGAGCATGCAGAGCATTTATAAAACTTCTAGCAAGGTCTATATCAGTTTCACATTTTGATTTAATTTATATACTAATGTTCTGCAATTCAGTACTGGAATATATGTCTTGAAAATAAGCAGTTCTTAAACACAATTCTTCGCCTCCTAACTGAACACCTATAACAGCCTTTGTTTCAGATACATGTATGTGAATTCCCACTGACTGGTATCACTGAATGAAGTGGTGCCATCTGCTCTTTGATTCTTCTCCTGATAAATTTTTCTGTGAGGATGAAAATTCTCTCCCATTTAGTCTACATTCCATCCTTAAGGAAAATAAATTAGGCTAACAAACTCGCCATGTTGTCTGTGATACTCCTGTGGAACTTTTGCTTGAATTTTGTGTCATTGAAGGCCACCACAACCTCATTTTAATTTTCTTAACTCAGTAGAACTTAGACATATCACTTGATGCATGTTTGCTGCTATAATGACTACCTGAAGAGGGCTTTACATGAACAAGTTCTCTTTTCCTGCCATTATTTCTGTTTTATGCAAACCTTTTCTTCCCACAGCCCCTCCTTTTCAATTCCTTGCCAGTTCTTTCCGCCCTTCTTGCTGTCTTCCTGTGCATGTCAGAACTGTATTGTGGGTTTTACTTTCTTACTCCTTGGCTGCATGGTCCTCTAAGAACTTGACTTCCTTTGTGACAGATGCAAATTCTTATTTATTCTTTGACTTTTGTCTACATCTCTTCACTTTTGGCTGCCATTAAATCATGCTGTATGTCTTCCACTCATCTCACTTTGAGCCTTCCCACTTCCCTTCTCCCTTCTGACATCTCACAGGTCTCTTTCTTTTGAACTTTAACTTCTGTGACAGGTCCAGGAAACAGACTATGGATTCAATAATTCTTTCAAAGTGATGAAAAGCTGCAGAGAGAAGGATGGATCTATAGAAAGGCATGACCAAGTACTAAAATGAATTCTTATTCTTTCTTTATTTCTACCAGCCTTTCTGTTTGTAAGTCCATTTGTAGAAATGGATGGCAGCAAACTAAATATTGTGGCAGTCTGCAGTGTATATGACCAGCAGTTTGTTTCTGTACCAGGTAACATTCCTCTTGGGTATAAGTATGAAGCTGAAAGGCAGTCAGCCGAGACTCATCAGATTCCAGTTCCTCCTGAAGAATTTGGAGGTGAAACAGATTACGTGAAAATCCTGCTCACCATTAAGCAGTTCTTAACGGTGAGTGTAGAACGGAACATTATGGACTTTCTGTTGCAGAGTTTCAAGATTTGTAGTTAATTCCATTGGAGTGTAATATATAATGATGCATGAGAAATGTCTGTCGTTACACATTTGATGCTAACACATCCATATCCTTCGGTTTGAAAATCCACATATCTGCTTCACATGATAGCAGGCTGTAAATTGTGGGGTTTGAGCTTTAGTTAGACTAGAGGTGAGTAAGTGGTGGCTTGATTTCTGCATTGGAGTGCTTCAAGTATAAAGTTGTATGAACTCTTAGATGCTATCCAGTGTGCTGAGTATGGCAGGCCTGCATGTCATGTTACCATCCCAAGGGTGTTCTTTATATGATCAATTCCAAGAGCATTTCTTATGCTCTGAAAAGTATGGAACTGTCATGAGAAATTTAACATTTTTTTAAAATAAAGTTTTATTATCTTTCACTTTTTCTGTATTGTATAGTGAATTGTACAAGTGTTCCTCTCACCTCACATGTCAGCCTTGTTTAGATTTTCATAGTTAGGAATTTAGACAATGTAAGAGGAACCTCCAGTGTTCGGCCATGCCATAGCTCAGGCAAATTGATCACTGGTGTTTTACCATGGAGGCCTGGATAAAGCCCATGTTAGTCCCTTTGGAATTTATGGTGGACAGTGGCACAAGGGCGGATTTCTCTATGAGCACTTCAGTTTTCTCTTGACAGTTTTTATTTTACCAGGGCTCCATATTCATCTGCCATCAGGGGATTGTTCATTTGAGGTTGCAGTTCCAAGGAACTTAGTCTAACCCCACTCCTGCAACTAAGGACAATTTGATACTTACATGCTGTCAGGCAACCCGACTAACTTTAGAAGTTACCACCATGTTTTCTGTTGTAGTACTGCCAGTCTCAGGTTTATTTGTAAAAACAGACTCAAAGCCTTGCCTCCAACAGCAAGACCCACAGGGTTAAGCTTTGATTTTGTTTTTAAAAGGTTAGGCCTTTGGTTTCATTTTGAAAAGGTTCGGGTTTTAGTTAAGTTTTAGAAATAAATATCTAAAAGTATTCTACATTTCACAGTTCTGATTTGGCAGACAAACATGTCAGTAAAGTTATAAAGTTATTTGGGTCATCTGTTAAGTATCAAAAGACCTCCAGTGTCTTGTCCAGCCTCTCACTGTGTATGAAAATGGTCATTTCTTTTAAAGTAATTTATTTTATCTTGAACAGGGACCTGGTGGTAGTAAATACCCCATGCCACCATTGTACACACAGCCAAACTGTGAAGATGTTGTGAAGAATGTTCTGTATAGGCTTGAGGATTGCATTCGGACAGGTAATCTAACCTCTCTAACTTTCATGCAATATTGAGTGATTTAGGTGGGAATAATTGAGTGCAAGATTTTGTGAGGTAGGTTTCCGAATAGTGCTCTTGTTTCCTGTGCCATTTCTTTCCTAAAACTATACTTACAATTACTAATTCTGGACCAAGGCAGGTGGAAAGTACTGAACAGACTTGTCTGAAGGTACTGATACATAATGTTCCAAATTTACTTGTGATCACTGCCATATGATTCTTCACTGAGCAAGTTGGTGAAAGTGGTGGTGCTTCTGAGGTGCCCATTTTGAATCTTGGCCAGGATGCTAGCTATCCTGAGTTTTTTTTTTGTGATTTTTCCTCAATCCCTCCAGTGAAATGCCAAAATAGTACCTTCAATTAGACCATGATTGCTCCCTTCTGCAACAACAAAAAGTACATGGTTGTTTAATTATTGCTCTGGATCATTGATCAGTTAGATGAAGTGTATTGTATGTATGATTTGTCACTAGTTAATGGGGGTAAATACTTGGGAGTGTACAAACTCTTCTTGTCATATGTAATTTGACCAGCTGAATGACAAAATTGTAAGCATCTTGGTTGAACCTGTTATTACCATAGATCACTCTACATATTTACTTCAGTCTTTAATGCATCTCTCTTCACAGTCTCTCCTTAATTTGAAATATTAAAATCACAATCAACTGCTACATGTTTCAGCCTTACTTGACCATCCTCAGGAAACTGTTCACTTTTCAAAAACACCACATTTCACTAGTTCTTAAGTCAAAATATTTAAATGCTATTGCATTTTTGTCATTCATACTAAAATACATTTATGTGAGAACACAACTCTTTATCCTTTCCCTCGTTATTTTCCTCTTGCAGTGTCCGTGTTTTTGTGTTGTTATATTTATCCCTGTGAACGTTGGTATGGTGTTGATATGCCACATTAGTATGTATGTTTCCACTAGTCAAATGTATATCATTAAATAAAATGACACAAAAAAAAATGGATGCAGCAGGAAAGGATAGAGAGTTATGTTCTAAAACAAACGTAGTTTAGTATGAACAACGAAAATGCAGTAGCATTGAAATATTTTGGTTTAAGAACTAGGGTAGTGTGGCACTTTCAAAAAGTGAACAGTTGCTTGACGATCGCCAAGTAAAGCTGAAACATGTAGCAGTTGATTGTGATTTTAAATGTTATTTTAAATTAAGGAGAGATTGTGAACAGAGTTGCATAAAAGATGGAAGTGAATGGTAGAGTGATACATCAGTGCAGCAGGATGCTGAAATACAATATTATAAGCATAGAGGTCCAATATGTTCAAATAATGATACTGGCAGAAGAGTGTGTTCAAATGAAATATGCAAGTTAGAAACTTTTAACTTACATACCAGTTACATTTACTTATGGTAATGCCCTGTTCTGTTTTAGACTACTCAAGTGAATCTGACACATTTAGAGTGTATCCTCTTCCTAAGCTATTTTATGAACTGCGCAATGCATGTATCAGTGACAAGCCAGGAGCACCAGGTTTTCCAGTATACAGCCTAGCAGAACGGGAA
Organism: Cryptotermes secundus; assembly: GCF_002891405.2. Lineage (NCBI taxonomy): Eukaryota > Metazoa > Arthropoda > Insecta > Blattodea > Kalotermitidae > Cryptotermes > Cryptotermes secundus. Next base: position 5,544,222 of record NW_019743656.1, read on the forward strand.
CTTGAGAGAGATGTATTCAGCTTCACCCAAGGAATCTCTTGCAAGGTGAGTGTGTTTATATATTGATGTTTAGTAACTGAATCCAATGACTGTGAGACATAAAACTGCTAAATCATATAATCACACAATTCAACACATGCCAGCATACCAGTATCACTACTTACTGCACAAAAATGCTAGTCTTTGGTGTAAGTCTATTATTTTTGTTACATTTCTCACATTGCAAGATTTGAGGTTGGCATAATGCTGATGAAAAGTACTATCTTCCAGGACAGGACACTGTATAGTGCAATAGGAATTACATTTGGAGGAATATACTGTCTCTGCCTTCAGGGCTAAAGAATGAGCTCAGCAAGCAGAATATATAGTCTAAATGCTGCTTGCTCCTGACTGTTTGGTCTACTCTTCAACCCTGATGATGTAGGTTGTGTATTCCCTCAAAACTTCAGTAAACTTTTACCAGACTACACAGTGTCACATCCCAGATGAGAGAGTTCTTCATGTTTATATTTATTCTTGATTCAGTTATGATGTTTATGTTGCCAGTTTCATGACGGGACTGACGCTGTGCAGCACTGTAGCCTCTCATATGTTCGTCGCTGGGGCTTTATCATCTTGGATCATTGTTGTAAAGATCTAGGTATTGAGCTAATTCCAGGAGAGCATTGCCCCAGGCATGCAGACACAGCACGCTACAAGAGAGTGACATCTCGACCTTCTAGTGTGGTGAGTACATCTAATGGGACTGTGCAGATGCATATGACATGTAAGAGGAGACACCCAGCACTACAAACGTACAACACATAGGTGCATAAAACGGTAAAATTTGGAATTGTATTCAGTGATGGAAGTGCAGCAGTTTCCAGCATCAACTTTGAATTGCTTGATGATGACCATATCAGTCAAAATGTGTAGTACACCAGTGATTTAAAATTCAGAGTGAGTTTTAAGATTTTAACACAAGTTGCATTTGGGATGGAAGAATAAAAAGTGTGAAAAATTAACGGTTTCTGCAGAGATTTGTCTGTAAAGAGTAGTTTATTCATGTGTGATGACAAGATTGAAACTTCTTTTTAAGATCTGGTAGCCAAACAAATATACTGGCCATCAGAAAAAGGTGGATCTTAATTTTCTGACAAATCACTGTGGCTGTTGCCTGCAGTCAGTGTGCAAGATTAATTTCTTCTTCCTGTGCTGTTTGTCAAACATTCACATGCCAGGCAAAATATAACAAAAAAAGAAAGAATGAGATTTAAAGAATGGATTAATTGTTACAAATCCTTAATTGTGTTGATCTTAACTTTATGGACAAGGTTTGCAATTTCTTCTGTGCCACATATGATTGATTAAGGTTGACAGGACTCCAGACTCCTGAATGCTGAGTGGGAAATTTTTCTGGTTGCTCCTGGCAACTAGACTGTATTTTTTGACCCCTGATGATGAAGCATGATCGTTATTCCTATGACCCCTAAGAGGTTCACGAGGCATCTACAAAGTTCTGCCATTCGACCCTATTCTCGGCCAGTTTTTAACCTCATTCCATGTTTCACCTTTCAGAGCTTCCATGTCAGTTTTTTTTTTTCCGAATTTCTTCTTGGTCTTCCTCCTCTGAGAATTCCAGTCCATTGTGTCTTGTTCTACCAATCCTTTTTCTTTGCTCTGACAGTGTCTGAAACATGTTCACTATAAATTCTTTCTGACCTGTTTTTTTCTCCCCAGTGGTCTTGGTTGGAAATCACTTTTGACTTTCTTATGTTTAGAATTCTTCTCAGGTGACAAATATCTGCAAATTATGGTTAGGAACTTGACTTATCTTCAGTGTTTCACAGTTTTATGAAAGGGCAGTCTGTGTTAACTCTTCACACTGGGTATAATTGGGCAAAGGTTGCAGTTGCTTTTGTTATGTGACTTCATTGTGATGAGAATAGAGCTCAATATGTCATGTACCCTGACTTCAGTTTGGTAAGTTTTGGACTGGGGATTGTGAGGTCTTACTGGTAACCAATTAGGATAACAGCAAAAAGAGTTCAGGGTCAGTGATATATGTACACAGACACTGCTTCACAGCAGAATGCAATGGCACTGTGGCAGTCCCTCCTGATGATTTTTTATTGTATTTAATTGCTGCATCCCTCTTGTGAGTTTGGATATGTTCTATTAACAGGCTACAGATGTTTCTTCACCTTCACCAAACCTAGTGAAGAAGCCAGACTTTGTGGACTGTGGCAGGCTTTCACATGATCCCTCCTCTGTTCAGGTATGAATGCACAAATCACATTATGAAATATAATCTGTGTGTAACCCAAGAAGTGGCACTTGTAGAAAAATTCATATAGCTGAATTTAGAGAATCCTCGGGCTTTTGTGTCTAGTTTATTCTGGGCCATTCTGTGGCATGCTGTCCTTAAGGAAACAATGTAGACTGACATAATGCTGTTTGTGGTCATGCTTATGTGTCTGCCTGTTTACCCATTTTGGCTTTTGAACTAGTTGACTGTCCCCCAGTTGCACATACTGTTATTTTCCTGAAGGTACTATCTATGCAGTTTTAGTTAGTGGTATGGTGTCTGTCAATTAATGATATTTAATAGAAATTGTTTGAGCCCTTTGAGAAAATCATGTTGTGTTTTTGGGGGCCCATCTGAAAGGCCCCTATGTTTTGAGCTGGATTGTTCATATTTCCATGATTTATTTAAACCGTCTTGCAGTGCATACACTCATTTATCTCCTTATCTCCCTCGCACTACATGTTTCGGCATAACAATGCCATCTTCAGGTGCTTACTTATCCACGCCAAACCAGTTCATTGCATGCCTTGTTCTCATATTAAAATAATCAAAATATGTATCTATCATATACTCACTATAACTCACTCAAAACGAAGACAGAACACACACACATACCCAGGAGGCCCAACAGTATAACACACGCAGTCACAGGAGCAAGACATAACAAAAGCACAACACACACAAGACAGTGAAGGAGTGCTCCAACAGAGGAGAATGAGCGTGACTGGCGTAGTGAGGGGCGACATAGCGATGTGGTATCCTGAACAATTTTAATATTTTTAACGTTTGACAATGTATATGATAGATACATATTTTGATTATTTTAATATGAGAACAAGGCATGCAATGAACTGGTTTGGCGTGGATAAGTAAGCACCTGAAGATGGCATTGTTATGCCGAAACATGTAGTGCGAGGGAGATAAGGAGATAAATGAGTGTATGCACTGCAAGACGGTTTAAATAAATCATGGACTTAAATCAGTGCAACAGGACGCTAAAATATAACATTATAACATGTTCATATTTGCCAGGCACTGACTGATGGTGGGTGAACTCTTGAATGCTGAATAAAATCTGTCCAACTCTTTAGGTACACGTCCATACATACATACAGACAGATGGAATTCTGAGAAGTACTTTTTCATAATCAGGGGCTGAAAACATGTAAATCCATCAAAATCTTCTGAGCAGTATTTTTCATGAACACATTATTTCTAATATATAATACATGTATGAGGAAGTAAGAACATTAGTATGAAAGGTACTACTGAATTGTAGTCTTCTTGGATATGACAATATATGGTCCGTCTTATATCATTATGATAGAGAAAGAAGATTCCTCTGAAACAATGATAATCACCTACCAGATTATATGGTGTCATAGCCCAGAAAATTATAATTTCATTTTAATGCTGTGTAAACCTCAAATCTGCTAGTCTACAGATGACTGAATTTTGTTAAGTCATTTGTGTAATATGTCATGCAAGTCTGAAACCATAAACAAAATTGGATTTCTTACAAAACATGCTCAAGATACAGATCTCTCCCATCTGGACCCCATTATCACAGCAGAAGTCAAGAAACTACAACTCTTGTCGATTGTAGTTTGAATGGGGAAATTTGTTTTTCTTTTGTTCATACCATAAGGAGTATTGCTTCTCTCGATGATATCAGTCTAGATACTTCTCTGGTGCAAGGCCTCATACGTGTGGAGTTTTAATAATTTAATATACATACATACATACATACATACATACATAGCATTCCATAGATCCATGAGTTAGTCAGATGACCTGCCGGATGTGGAATTTGTCAAAACTCATACAATACATATATACATCCACAATTAAATTTCACACAAATAGTAAGGATTTCACAAAAGTAGTAAAATATCCATCATAAATCCATACATTAACATATACTAGATTTTTTTTTTTTCCTGTGTTCCAAACAAGAGAAAACATTACATACACTTTATGTTGTTAGGAAGCATAAATTCCTCAACAGAGTAAAAGGAGTGTGTAATTAAGTATCTCTTTAGTGCTACTTTAAATTGTCCCTGTTTATCTATAAGAGTTGTGATATTTGGTGGTAGATTGTTGAAGATTTTAATGCCAGTATAATATGCACTCTTCTGGAAACAAGAGAGGCTGGCAACTGGTCTGTGAAGCTGATTTTTATTCCTTGTGTTGACATTGTGTATTGTAGAATTGGTTGGAAAAAATTCTTGGTTTTTTACAATGAAGATCATTAAGGAGAATATGTATTCACATGGGAGAGTTAAGATCTCTAGCCTCTTGAAGATATTTTTACATGATTCTCTTGGTTTAACACCAGCCATTATTCTAACAATTTTCTTTTGTAAGATGAATATCTTCTGGCTGTAAGATGAGTTACCCCCAAAAATTATTCTGTACTTCATTAATATTTTCTTAGCTCTTGCAGATAGTTTGTTATGTGTTTCATTTATGTGCCCTATCTTGGAGGTTGCACAGGTGTCCAGAGATAGGGACTAGATTTGTCAATTTGGTCCAGCTGAGTAGGTTTTACCTGAAGACAGACAGAATCCAGTCAAAGTAAAGGTTGTTTTTAGATAAAGACAGGACAGATAATGTCTAGAAACAAAATATTTGTACTAATGTACCATCGTCACACACTTTTAGATCTTATATACAGGCTCAAGATGCTCACCATTTATGTCAGTGAAAATGTGCAACCATTTTTATCAGTCAAAGAAAACAGAATAAATTGCTTGTGATATGATCTCACTACATGCATTAACAATTTGCTGCAGAAGATCCTTTACATTATATACTTCCACAGCATATACTGAGATTTTGAGATCCGCCCCCCCACACACACACACACACAGGTAAGAAATGAGAGGCATAAGGTCATGGGATCATGATAGCCATTTCACTGGTCCCCCATCTTCCAGTCTGATGTTGAGGGAACCAATCATCTAGCCATCGTCTGACTGCATGGCTCTAGTGTATATTGCCTTTGTTTCCAGACTTGTTGAACATTCTGTAGGTCTTAAGGTTTTAGTTTTGTATTTTTGTATCTCTGGTTATTAATGTTCTGATAATGACAAACTTCAGATTTAGATGAAAGTAAGCTTTATCTAGAATGTCTCTCAGGGCACTTCATACTTTGGGTAAATAATGTTATGGAAGAAAAGTCCTGTGTGTTCAGCGAGAGCTTGATTATGGTGAGTTTGCTTCTCATCATTTGTATGTTGAAAATACGTAGACTCATAATAACTTTCTAATGATATAATATCCTGTATCACTGTCTGATGATTGTACACCCTCAGAGATATTTTAGAGATAGTATACTGTAAGTTTAATTTTTGTGGAGGAGCATTTGCTTTGATTCTTTTGCTAATAGTAATGTGTCTTTGTAGGACTTCATGTTTGGAGACAGACCTGAAATTGTCAGTTCCAGCAAGCAACCTGACTTGAGGGAACAGGAATTAGTGCCACTCCGCCAGCCAAACACTGACTGTGAGTTGATGCTTGCAGTTAGAGGCCCAGCAAGACCCTTCAATTTTACCATTAATGATTGCTGCATGAATTAACATTTAATGTTCCTACTGTCACGTGACAGTATTTGAAATACTAGGCTGAATTGAATTTTGGAGTGCGTTGGAATCTCTTTTCAGTGTTTCGTGATTTAAGGTTTTCCCCTCATTTAATATCCAATCTCAGTTATCTGAAGTGAGGAGTCTCAGTATGAAATCTTCTCCGTTCAAGAGTTCTCTCAGTTTTGTGCTTAAATTTACTACATCCTAAAGAAACCTCAGATAAGTCTCAGTATATACAGGGAGTTAATAGAAATTAAGAATATTAGGCATGTTAAGAATTTTTTCAGTCTGAGACGATTAAGATGAGAATTCAGAAAAATTGGATTTATGATAGAATGAGAATTTTTTTCTGCACTTGTTTTCCCATGTAATCACAACTTATAACACCAGCTGCTCCTTCCCCACTGCATTGCCTTGTACTGTTTATTATTTCTGATGTGAGATCTATTTTCAGTGGCATATTTACATAGACCATTGTATTTGGAAGAAATCAGAGAGAGAGAGAGAGACAGATTTTATTAGCTGCAAACTGTTGTGATTGTAATGGATTGGATTGTTTATGTGTTTTAATGCAGAGCAAAAACAGTTATATATAATTCTTGAAGTCTGAGATTGAAAAATCAGTGTTTGAATTTAGATATTTTTCATTTCATTTGTTATACAGAAACGTTTGATTGAATTCATAATGCTGGACTTCATTATGAAAGATGGATAAAGTTTTGCTGCATAATTGTATTCCACTCTGCTTAATTGTTGTGACATTTTGTTCCAGCTATTGCTCTAAGTCTCTTGAGGACACAGAAAGACATCCCTTCACCAGGTTCCTCAAGACAGAATGGTAAGGGATGGAGAATATTCTACTCTATGTCACTTAAGTTAATGGCAAAGTTACCCACGTACATAATTAATTAAGCACTATGCAATGAAGACGGGAGTGGAAGCATAGCTCCACTATCCTTAATATTGGTACTAGATGGAGGTAAGTGGTCAGCTTCGTGCCCCTGTTGCTTTATCCCTGGGGAAATAGCCGACGGTACCTACTATGTAGGAGTATGGGTGGGTCCTAGAGCCAATGTAATGGACTCAGTGAAGAAGAGAGAATGATCTTTTCCCTACTGGGAATCAGACCCTGATTTCTCAATCATCCTGATCATAGCCTAATCATATGACTAACCTAGTAGTGTGATGCAATCTTGAATTTCATCTTCTGCTCCAAAAATTTCATTTATAATTCTGTTCCTTCTTGTTTTTCACTCAGAACTTCTCAAAAATGTCATGTTCATGTCATAGCTTGCCATAAGTACCTATATTATAAAGAAAGATGTCAGTAAAAATTTTAGGTTGTTGGGGTTTTATTATAAGTAGGTTTTATTCAAGATTTTAAGTTCTCATGTTGGAGACATTAAAGATTACTATATTCTGGGTGGGAGCACTATGCTACAAGCTGGAAGGTTGCAGGCTCGAGTCCCAATGCGGTAAATTTTTTCAGTTGGCCTAATCCTTCCAGCTGCACTATGGCCCTGGGGTCAGCTTTGCTTCTAATAGAAATTTGTACCAGGAATCTTCCTGGGAGCTAAAGGGTGGCCAGCGTGTAAGGCTGACAACCTTACTGCCATCTGTGAGCTGATTGTCTAGAAAATGTGAGACCTTCAATGTCTCAGCCCTGTGGGCTTCCATGGCCTGTTACAGGGATAGCTTTGTCTTTTTAGCTTACTATTTTCTGGGATGTGATACTATGTAGTTACTCTTCTACTCTGAAGATGGAGGCAGTTGGTTCCTTCAATACTTGGTAGCTTTTAACCACACTACCAGGAGTATCAATCATCCTGGAAGGCATTAATCTTCAAGTTCCCAATTTCACTTGCCATACAAAAATATGTGTATCTGAGATTCTGAATTAGAACAGACACAGTTGTAAATGAATGAATTATTACTGTAGGATCATTAATCCTAAAAAATTTTGTAATTCAGGGCTGGGCAAGTCTTGATCATGGTCTTCCAGTGGACTGCTGAAGCATGGGGAAAAACGTGTATTGTTTATGTTATTTATAATTTATATAAGTTTACAGTGGCAAATGTTAATAGTATAACATGATATTATTAATATATAAAACTTGTGTTTCTGTACATTCTTATTGCCTAATAAGAGAACCTGTATTAAATTAAACGAATGAATCTCGGAGCTATGAACAGTTTGGAAGTGACATTTTTCCATACGGGATTCTTACAAGCCATGCTGTGATGCAGACCATGAAATGTTGCATCCTTGAGAAAACGTAACAGTTATTAGCGTTTCATTTTATTGTGTTCTATGTTAATATTGCAGAAATGGCTGGAGTGAAGACTGAGGAGCCGGTTGCTGTAGTAGGCCGAGGAAAGTTACGTACTGAGTTTACAAGGCCCATCAGTCTTGGGCGAGGTAAGCAGCACTCTTGTTTGCTTACTGTCTTGTAGCTGTCAGGCTTAATTTTCTTTAATTCGCTTAGTTGGGGGTGGAGTCCAACTGGGTCCGCTCGGCACGGAAGCCACTGATTGGCCTATTGTAGCCTGCCCCATGTGATTGTGATGATGGAGAATTTGGTGGAATGAAGATTGGCAGGGGAAACCGAAGTACTCAGAGAAAACCTGCCCCAGCGCCACTTTGTCCACCACAAATCCCACTTAACCAGACCCGGAATCGAACCTGGGCTGCCGCGGTGGGAAGCCAGCGACTAACCGCTTCAGCTATGGTGCGGCCAGCTCTCAGGCTTAGAATAGCATTTCAAGGATTGCAGTATGTTCTGATTATCCTCCACTCAGAGGTAAAATGGCTAGGTATTACTGTAGATTATATCATAATCATATTAATGAATGAGTGGCAAGGTGCTATGCATTCAACTGAGTTGTTTGACTAAAGATGTAATGCATGTCAGAGGTGACCAGTATGATTCTTGGCAGGGACACTCTGATTTTTTTTTTTCAGTTTTACTCAGTCTCTCCAGGCATATGTTGAGGTAATACTTTGAAATAGGCTGTGGCCACTTCCTTTCACATATTAACTATTCATAAATCACTAATCCTGTCATTCAGCACTTTGTAATCTGAGATATTGATGTCCTTGTTTATTGCAGGTCAAGGGCTTCTTGCTAACTTGGAGATGAACTTCGAAAATATGAAGGTGGAATAGTAGTGTTACCACAATTTATTACAATGCAATCTTGTAGTAAGTGCTGTGAATTTACACAGAAATCCTTGAGGTAACATATTAGGCTCTGGAATTTATGTTTTTATGTGTACATTTTAGATTTGGACAGGAACACAGATAAATTGTAGGGATGTGCAAGTCTCAAATTTTCAAGGTCAAATTAAGATAGTAAATCTTTATTGCACTTCTGCTTTGCAGTTTCACTCCTGAACTTAAAGAATTTTTACGCAACTCTTTTTGCTTAGCTCAGTAGCACACAAAACACCTGATCCAACAGAATTATAATCCAGAATTACTGTGTTTTTGGGCTTTTTCCATCATCCGGAATTCTAGGTAATAGAGGACACGATGTTTCGGAAACTGGATCTGTTTCTGTCTTCAGGTGAAAAAGGAAGACACCTACTCAGTTGGGCCCCTTAGAAAGCTACTCTCAATCCTTTCTCACCTGAAGATGGAAACAGATCGAGTTTCTGAAATGTCGTGTCCTGTATTACCTAGAATTCCAGACGATGGAAAAAGTCCGAAAACCTAGTAATTCTGTGTGTCATCCACCATCATCAGAACTCTTTAGAATTGTAATAGTTGGCACAACTAGCTGGGATCAGTTGGTGAGCTAAGTCTGGCTGTATTTGATACCTAAATGATATGTAGTATACTCGTGTGCATAGTGAAAGGGTGGTTAGTGTTATCAGTTGTGGTTCCAGTGAAAAACTGATCTGGGAGAGGAAATTATTCTTCTCTTATCAGTTCTTGAAATGTTTCCAAATTCCTGATATGAAAAATTCGTTCTTGCACATGCCTAGTATATTACTGCTGTATTGTTTATGGTTATGGCACAAAAATAAACTATGTTTATGTTGTGTATACCTAAGCTACTCAGATGGTTGTATTGGTCTCCCTGCTTCATTGTTGAGTGCCCTGGAAAATTGTTAGTATGATCTTCATAAGTTACACTAAGGCTTATGCTCTTTTTCTGTTGTTCCTATATGTACAAAATTTACATTGTGAGCAGCATGTGTAAGATAGTACTTTAATTTGTTCTTTACGTGAAGTTTCACTCGATTTGAACTTTCCTTATCATTCCATAAGCTCAATTTGTTGCGGAACTTGTTCAGAATGTTTTACTTCTTTGAAAAATAATGATGGTTTAGTAAAATTATTGTGTTTATGGGGATTATCCATTGTCTTGCTTTTATTTAAAACACACAACGTTTCAGAGACTGGATTCAGTCTCCTTCGTCAGGTGGGACCTATACAGTTGGGCCTCATCAATAGAGCCGGATACCTACTAGCTCTGTCAATTGGGCCCACCTGAGTAGGTTCCACCTGAAGATGGAGACGTAATCCAGTGTCCGAAACGTGTGCTTTAAATAAAAGCAAGACAATGGATAATGTGCAGAAACACAGTTATTATACAGTAGAACTTGGTTATAACGTCATCAAAGGGACCTAAAAATAGTGTCGTTATAAACGAATGTCATTGTAACCGAAATGGGCACTTCCACAGTAGCCTTATGTTAGTCAAGTAAAAATCTACCAAAAACCGAGTTAAAATGTTGCATTTTTTAGTGAAATACGTAGTTAAGTACAGACTAACGTAACTTTAAGGTGGAATTGCCCAAATGTGTAATATCAAAGACATATTACAGCGCTTTTCACTGACAATACACACAATATTTCACGAATCACTTTAACTTTCTCTTCAATGCTTAAAACTTTCCTTTTCATTGCCATGTTTTCGCTACTGCACTTCTCTGGGTTTAGGCAGGAACACTATAGGGTAAGTAGACAATGTGAGGTCCTGTTAGACGAGATTCTAGGAAAGGAATGCAGTTAACAACCTGCCGCGTCCTCTTGCACTATTCACGCAGTCCCACCCCACACCCTTGTTTTCGCATAAAACCCACGCTCCTCTTGCAGCCCGCGGTCGTATTCTTCCAGGACAGTCACGTCAGCAAGTAGAGAAAGTGAGGGTGGGCAGACACATCGAACTTTCCCATGATATCAGAGAAATTCAGGAATGAAAATGACGTTACATACGAGGTTGATGCATTTGTGCATGTCGTACTAAGCAAGGTATAAAAACAGTTGCTTTATGAGGAATTAGTGCATACCATTGAATATTTGACGCAATAGACAAGGTGTCGCAGAAACCGATGTTGCTATAACCAAGTTTTACTGTATTAATATACCATCGTGACAAACTTTCAGATCTTATTAATGATGGTTTAGATTTGTAAATTTCTCTTTTTAACTAACTAAAACTAACTCCATGGAATGTAGTACTCCCTTTGAAAGATAATAGTTGTTCAGGTAATGAAGAAATTCCACACGTCTCTTACTCTTTATTTAGTTGATGTACACATGGATATTTTCAATTTTAAGAAAAAAATGTAGTCAACTTTTTAAGAAGTTGCTTCTACTTAGTAGCTGAGTAAAAGTAAACAGATGAAATGTTGTCAGAGTGTGAGCTTCACACTGCAGTGACTGTGAGGAGTATTATATTGTGGGATTCAATGCCATGTACCCTTCTTGGCTCATTCTTCAGCCTTGAAGATGGAGGCAGTATTCCTCCAAAATTTCTGTAACCTTCTACCATGCTACAAGGTGTCACATAATGGAAAGTAATACTCTTTACTATTGGAATTGTTTAATGTGTTCAGTAATTGTAAATTAATTTTTTCATAAGTGTTGACACTAAACTTCTTGTTTTAAGACTCTAGTGGCAAAGCTCTTAGAATCATTACTAGTCTGAACTGACTTGGATTTGTAATTGGTTTATGAATTCATCACCAGATGTCTGAGTGAGTGGGGAGGCAGCAGTTTCGACACTAAAGTAATCATGTTTCTTACATCTGTGCCCTTTTGTAATAAACTAGTTGAGTGTTTCACAATCGATATAATTGACCATTTTGTTTGTTTTCAGTAACTTGTTACTGCTTCCATTATAGATTATTTGGAATATAACACTAGTCAATATACAGCGTTTACACAGTACTGTTGTTTTGTCCTTAGAAAAAGACTGTAGAATGATATAGTTTTACACGCTGTTTACATTTATGCCACTTGTCATGTATATAATTATGTTTTTTTTTGTATTATCTAATAGTTCCTCTGTGTTCCTGCGCTTATGTCATGTATGCTTTGTAAGAGATTATTTCCTACTCACTTGATACTGACAAATAAAGGTTTGTTTTTTACTTCATTTGTATGTTTTGTACATTTTAGTGTATATTTGAGTAATGCACATATAACAACTGAATTATTCACTTGATAGCAAATAATGAATTGGAAAGGCTGTGGAAGTTACCATGGTTTGATTTAAGATACTGTCATAGCATTTGCCTGCAGGAACTGCGGAATACTGTGAGAAACATCAGGAGAGTCGAGTGTCTCTGCTGAGACTCCTTGTGAACACTTCCTGAATACAAGTCAGAATAGCTGCTGATTGAGTCAACAGACTGCCACAATAATGCTTGAGACATACTATGTTTTCTTTTTTCTCTCTAGATGGGATGTAATCCCAGAGATATGTGCAAGCTAAGTGGTGGGTAACATGTGTAGGAATGTTTTAGATTAGGTGAAAGATTGTTTAAGTTCAGAGAATGTCTGAATTTTAAATAAACCCAATGTGGGAACTGCCCATTGTTAGGCAGAGCCTACAACAATATGGACAGCGACATGTTCTCTATGTGGTCCGACACAATATTATATAAGAGGAAGATGTGGCTATATATAATGGTGCCACAAGGTTCAGTCCTTTCCCCTACTCTTTTCAACTTGTACATAAATGATGCCCCGCAAACACATGGTGTTCACCTGGCCCTCTTTGCAGACGACACCTGTCTGTATGCGACAGATCACAAGGAGGGTTTTACTGTTAGAAAACTCCAGCGTGGTCTCAGCTCAATGGAGATCTGGTGTGAGCGCTGGAATATTAAAATTAATGAAGATAAGACTCATGGGGTCTACTTCTCTCGTGGTCATCGACCGCCTGAGTCTTGTCTCACTCTAAATGGACAAAATATTCCATTTATAAATAGTACAAAAATATCTAGGTGTAATCATCGATAAGAGAGTTACATGGAGATTGCACGTAGAAATGATCGAAGCCAAGGCCTTCAGAACATTCATTAGAATATATTCCCTATTCAAAACTGAGCGATTGAGTGCTAACATTAAAATGACCCTCCACAAAGCTCTTATTAGATCCGTAATGACTTATGCTAGTCCCGCCTGAGAATTCGCGGCAGACACTCATCTCATGAAATTGCAGCGCCTGCAAAACAAGGTTCTCTGCACCACTGACTATTTTCCAAGGCACACACTGGTCCGCGATTTGCACATGGAATTCAATATCCCATATGTATATGACTATATAACAGAATTATGCAGGAAACAAGCAGAAGTCATACAAAATCACGAAAATGAGAATGTTCGCAACGTCGGACAAGGCGAAGCCCGACACAGAAAGTATAAGAGGCTTAAACTTGGCGGCGGTCAGGCATACGACCGCTCAATTGACTAGACTGCCGTGGTAGCAAATACTACTACAAATAGGGCATAAGCTGCTCTACTGAGCCTGGATTGACAGAGGTCTTGTATATATTGTACAAAGAAATAGGAATTAAGATTAAATTTGTAAATACGTGTATATGTAAATACTGACAATGTACTTACTAATACGGACTATGACTGACAAATGACAGACCCGACCTCTCGTTAGAGAGGGCGCCCCAAATGGACAGGACAGTAAGTTTCATATAAGGGGGGGGCAATCTGGTCATGAAACCCAGCTGTGGCTTGACACCAAGATAGACAGACTGACTGACCATCAGTCACAATGTCACTTGGACTTGGACTATAATGGTGTGACCCCAAAATATAAGAGGCTTAAACTTGGCGGTGGTGAAGCTTATGACTGTTCAAATGACTAAGTTTTCGTTATAGCATAAGACATGTAAGTTAGGCATGATCTGCTCTGTAAAGCCTGTACTGACAGAGGACTTGTGTGTAAAGCAAAAGGAAGAGTTTTCGATATATTATACAGGGTGTTTCACGACTTTAGGGCATAACTGCAGGAGGTGATTTCCTAGGTCTTTGTGATCAAAAGAGTTCATATAAATATGTGTCCGATTTTGGACGGTTACGGAGTTATGACCCTTTTCTCATTCCTGTACACGCCCTCGTATGAACCGCGTCTGTCAGCTGGCAGGTCGCTATTTTTAGCCAGCTACAGACAGAGCGTTCTCGTTATCTCGACACTTGAGAGCTACCTAAGGCGGGGGTGGTTTGGTATGTCCGGCACGGTTAACAACCGAGCGGCAGCCTGTGTTGCGGCCGGCGGTGACATTTTCGAAAATCAGCTTTAAGCACCAGTCAATTCAAATTAAAGGTAATTTCACCAAGTTAACTTTGCATTCATACTTTAAATGTATCATGTATTATGCTGGTTTATTATTTTGTTCCGTTTGTTGTCAGTAATCGTTACCTTCTATTCTGAGTTTAAAACGGTCATAACTCTGTAACCGTCCAAAATCGGATGCATGTTTATATGAACTTTTTTGATCACGACCTAGGAAATGACCTGCAGTTATGCCCTAAAGTCGTGAAACACCCTGTAACACTTGTTGAAAGGTCGATGGTATTCATAAGAAACATACCCATCTTCTCATCAGAGAGGATGCTACATAAGGACTATTATCACAAGAGTTCAGTTGAAAAAAAAATCTGGTTGTGGGCCTTAAGGGGCCTGACGCCAAGACGAACTGACTGGTGGTAAACCGCCAGTCATAAAGTAACTCTGACTCTCTTACTCTGACTATAATGGTGCGACTCCCGTGTGGAGGCAGGGTTGAATTACCTCCACCGTGACCCTGTGAGTCATAGGAGGCGACAAAAAGTGAAGTCTCAAATCTGAGACAGTAAAATATGGTTGCGAGTACCAAGTGACTCAGACCTGAAAAAGACTGCACTGGTAAGGGTCAGCAGCATATACAAAAGGCAGACCCGTCCTCTTGTCAGAGAGGGCACCCCACAAAAACAAGACCGTAAATGCCAAATAGTAATAAATATCCGGTCATGAGCCCCAATGACTTGCTGACTGACTGACTGACCATCGGTCGCAATGTGACTTGGACTTGGACTTTAATGGTGCCTCAGCTGGAATAAGGTGTAGAAAGTGAACACCATTTAAAAAAAAGACCAAACCCTCCTTTTTATCATTAAGGAGGACCAATGAAGAGGTGGGGGGGGGGGCGAAAGGTCTAGACACTAAACCAAAATATGGCCATGGGTTCCAGCGGGGCCAGATGCCAGGAGTGATTGTGCCAGCTGATTGCTGGCAGTAAGCTTCTGCTCTGCTCTGTATAATGGTGTGGTATGGGTGTTGCAAGCAGTAATATTGTTGGTACTATACTATTAGTCTTCAATTCTTCAAACCGAAGTGTATCTACGTACTGTGCAACTATAATAATATTTACAGAACAATTCAACAAGTGGTTGTCTCTTCATATCACTACATCCCATATTGGTGACCATGACAATACAACACGAGTAATAGCGGTTGACTAGAAGACCTCCTGCAGCAGCACATAACACAGATGCAGAATTTACAAGGCGAACCTCATACCAGACGCAAACAGCAAGGTAACAGGAGACAAACCAACATGACGCCGGTATTACAAACAGCCCAGTACCAACAGAGATATCAAGAATCGCTGTGCAGCTTCCGCCATTCTGGGCCGAGAGACCAGCAGTTTGGTTCGCTCAAGCCGGCATCAATAGCGAGCAGACCAAGTTCTGCTACGTGATCTTGAATTTGGACCAATGTTACGCCTCGGAAGGACAGGACATCATCACCTCTATGGCGAAACGCGACACATACACGACGCTGGAGACCGAACTGGTGACTCGTCTGGCCCCCTCAAGAGAGCAACCCATCCATTAGTTCCTTACACTCGAGATGGGAGACCGCAAACCATCCCAGTCTGTAAGACAACTCAGAAGCCTCATTCCAGTCGTGACAAACGACTTCCTCCGCAGCATGTGGTCCAGCCGACTATCTCCTAACATAAGGGTGACTTGGACGCCGCGGGCCGCTGTGCAGACCGCATCGTCGAGGCCCCAACCCAGCCAGTGTTCACAAGCTCACAAGCGTCACGCCACTCCCCGACAGCAATGCACTTATGCAGCGGATCGGGCCTCTCTCGCCAGGTGGCAGCACTCAGCACCGAGCTGACCCACTGTCTCTCCAACTACAGGGATCCCCGCCCCAGCTTCAGGAACCGCCGCTCGGGTAGCAGATCCCCTTTCTGAGATAACGTTACACCCACCCTCTGCTGGTACCATCGCCGCTACGGAGCCTGGGCACAAATGTGTACGCAGCCCTCCTCCTACCGCCAACAAGAAAAATTATCAAAGCGGAAATCAACGGCGGCACATATCCCGGTCTCTAGAGGAACACGAACGGTATCTACGGTCTTTCCTCGACCGACTTTGGAGGTACCAAATCCTCATCAATCCGGCGAAAGGAATCATCTGAGCACCCAAGATCACCTCTCTCGGTTACAAAACCTCCGCCGAGGGTTCCCAACCGCTGGGAGAACAAATACGCTGTCTACAGAACTGCCAGCCTCCCAAAACCTCCAGTCAACTCCGCCGTTTCGTGGGCAGCTGAACTATTACAGGCAATTTCTGCCCCACGCAGCACTACACCAGACACCACTTCACGACGTCCTCTCCGGACCCAAAGTCAAGAGCTCCCGCCCCACCATTTGGACACCGGAGCTACATAAGGCCTTCGAAAAGTGCAAGGCGAGTTTGTCACTCGCCACTCTACAGGCACACCTCGACACATTCAGGCCACTTACACTCGACCCAGACTCCTCCACGTTCGCCATAGGTGCCGTGCTGCAGCAACGCGTCAAGAACGGCTGGCAGTCCCTCACCTTCTACCCCAAGAAAATCAACCCCGAGGTGAAATCAGCAGCTGCACCGCCTCCACCTTCAACCGCGCAGCCGACGTAGAACCGGCCGCGGCACCACATGCCTCACCACCACCGCCCGTCGCACCAACTACACGCTCCGGACGTAATGTACGTTTCCCTGCTCGCTTCAACAGCCGAGCAACCATCTCCTAGAGGTGGGGGGTGATGTGGAAACTGCCCACATTCAAGCAAACGTTACAGTGACAACGCAAGTATCAGTGCTTAGCAACGGCGAGTAAACAGCCGTTGCTAGGCAAAGCCTACAACAATACGGACAGCGGCGTGTTTTCTATGCAGTCTGACGCAATATTATATAAGAGGAAGATATAGTGAGTAAAGTAACTCTGACTCTGACTGTTAAGAGGAGACAGTGGTATTGGTGTTGCAAGTTGTAATATTGTAGGTACTATAATTAGTCTTCAATTCTTGAAACCGAAGTGAATCTGTGTACTGCGCGGTGATTCATATAGAACAGGCCCGACGAAATGAGCTGTAATATAAAATATACCATACAGATATTATATTAAAGTAATTTACACATATCTTATCTTGGATTGTGCCATGATCAGAGGTGTTGAAAATGCCCACCGTTTTCAAGTAGGCGCGCCTCCACCCGCGTTTGCATATTTGCCGTGTCTCGCTGCAGTGTTTCTTCAGTGACGTTCCTGATTTCAGCCGAAATGTTGTCCTTTAAATCCTGTAACGTACGCGGTTTGTTTGCATACACCCTGTATTTCAGTAAACCCCAGAGAAAAAAATCCGGGCTGGTAAGGTGGGGGGATTTTGGGGGCCACATCTGTCACTTGCCGGATCATACGCACACCATTCGACTCAGCACGGCCCACGGATTATGTCGTAATTGTGATCGATTATATGCATCACCTGCGGAATTATTAGGAAATTCAACGGGCCGGTTCTATACGATTCACCCTGTATAATAATATTTACGGAACAAATCAACAAATGGTTCTCTCTTCATACGACGACATCTCATACCAATTACTTGCAATGAAATGAATTTAACTTGTTGAATATTAAAGTAATTTGCTTATTTTAAAAAGTTCTAAGTATAGTAGTTTGGCATACCAGACTTACGAGAAAATTTTTCAAGAATTTGTACCATTTTGTAAAATAAATTGCACGAATTTTGTGCAAATGTTGCAATCTCGGAGTACTGAAAAGCTCTGTAAATTAAACATTTTAAAAACGTTATGAAGTTTGAAACGTTTTAAAATCTTAACAAATTTTGAGAGTATCAATTAGTAGATATAAGATTGCTTATATCTGCAAAGGCCATTGATCTCTACGTGTATTATGCACCATAAAGAGGTTTTGATCTATTCATGAGCACAGTGTTGCATGGACAGTGTAGATACTTCAGCAGTGTAAATAGCTCTAAACTCCATAAAGGAAGCAACATATGTTTTGGGATGAGGAAAGAGATGGAGGGGTTGTGATNTAACTAGTTCTTATTGCAGTTTTTAATAGACAGTTACAGCCGAGCACAACAAATGAGCTCGATGCATGTAACTTTCAGGAATTATAAGATGCTTTTGCAATTGGTGAATACTCGTAAATGCTAAAATGTTGACTTTCCCGAGACATTAAGAAATCATGCGATCTGCGGTTATTGAAAAAGTGAAGCAGCAACTGCATTATAGTCTCAGGAAAAACGTCACGAAGCTTCCACAAGTTACTCTTAAGAAAGACAACTTGTAAAATAACAAAGAATGGAGTCATGCTGCAAACGGAAGTATACTGTAAGAAATATTACTTCTAAGCAAATCAACACTACTATTATTCCCAACAAAATACGTCATATTGATAAAACTAGATAATACTGTACGCACATAGCACATTTACGTATTTCAGTTCCGTGACTTAATTCCACCAATTGCTCCAAAATCACTCTCACCTATCGTCTGGGGCTGGTACAATAGGCCAGAAGTGGCCGCAGTACAGGGGACTTAGTCCCACCCCACTAGCAATAATACATCAGGCACATGTACTCAGTGGCATCTACTGGGAACAGTTGCATTTTACACCTAAGTATGGACACAAGAGGCAGGATGAAAATAAAGTGTAGGGTCATAATCGCGATAATGATGATGTAACGCTAAACGCGTGTGACTGGCCTGATGCTACTAGGTCCTTCCCCTGGTACGACTTTTCGATACGTTGCGCCTTTCCTACCATAGTTTAACTAATCCGGACGAAGCTCTGCCGGTTGCAAGGGAGTATACACAGGCACTCGGAGATTTAGGTGTTGAGCGATAAAATATTTTCACCTCCTTTCTTACTCAAATGTCCACGAAACATAATATTTTCATCACCTCTTCTAACCAAGTGCTTTCCAAAAACAATTTCAGGGCTTTTTTGCTCAGACACACGATGTCGTGGGAACGTTTCTTCACAAACACTTGTTCTCCAAAGATCATTTTTCATCACCTGAATTCACGGAGCAAGCGGTGCCATTTTTTGGGTAGCAACACGTTAGTCTTTCGTCCTGTCAAGCGTTCAAACTTCTTTGGCTCTTTGGTAACTAACAGTAAGAAGTTCCAACTGCCTCTCCCACGTGAACCACGTGAAAGATTTTAACCCGGGAGATGGCAAATGTATCGTCTGTCGATTCGTTGTGAAACTTAAAATAATCGAAGCTATTTCCGAAGGCCGTTAGGTACTTACATAATCGTTCGTCAGTCAGGTATGACGTATTTCCTACAACCAAAACTGCTTTAATAGTTTTAATTTTGTGTTTCCGTTTGCAATTGACAGGCTGGGAGCTGTTAAGGAAGCGAAGCAGTTGTCAGTATGTTGGATTTATTTACCATATTTAGTAAAGGTGGCATCGTTCTATGGTGCTTCCAGAGCACTAGCCAGATATTTACTCCATCAGTTAATGCGTTAATACGAAGTGTTATACTGCAAGTAAGTAACAATATGGTGAAGTGAGAGGTTATGGTTAGACTTCTATTTAGTACATTCATTCTTTTATTAATCCTGTAGATCATTTTCTTTCTATTTCTTTTATGTTGTTAGGCAATTTGTTGTAAAGGATACAGCCAGCTACTGAAGGATTACTATTATAAAGTTCTAAGTTGTGCCCATATATATGATAGTCTTTATTATTTCTTGTGTTATATGTATGTATTTGTTCATTCACTGCAGTTACAATTTTTCTTCACATATAGGATTGTTTCTTGTATATATAGCGAGTGTACTGTTAGTATCTTTAGATTTCTAAAGCTATCCCTGCATGATTCCAGATGTTTTAGCCCTGCAATGTATCTTACTGCCCTTTTTTGGAGTACAAAAATTCTTCTAGTGAGGGTCTTAACACTATGTCCCCATACTATTATTCCATAAGATAGATGAGGATAGATCAAACCGTAATACAACATTCTTCTTTCATTTAAATCGAGTATTTTAGATAGCCTCTTAATTATAAACAGGTTACGGCTAATTCTGCTGCAGGATTTTTCAGTATGTAATTCCCAGCTCAAGGTACTATCTATTACTACCCCCAGGAAATTTGTGCTTTTTACATTTGATATTTCCCTGTTCTTTATTAGGATTTTTAGATTACTTTCCTGCCTGTATTGTTTTGTCTGGAAGAGAATATAGTGAGTTTTAGATGGATTTATAAATAAATTATTTGTCTCAAAGTATTGCTCTACCACTCCTGTATTATTTGAAGTCGTGTTTTGGAGCTCATTCATATCTTGCCCTACATTCAGTACTGATGTATCATCTGCATACATTATTGATCTGCCTTGTGTTAGATGTGGGATATCATTTATATACAAGATGAAGAGTAATGGGCCAAGGACTGATCCGTGGGGGACTCTGTATCTCACTGGGAGGCTACTTGACAGATATTCTTTCATACAATTGCCTTCTGTGTGTGTTACTTTTACGTGCTGAGTTCTGTTTCTGAGATAGGATTTGATTAGCTTATGTGGTATACCACGGACTCTATATTTGTATAATTTATCCATGAGAATGTTATGTTGAATACAGTCAAAGGCTTTTGATGAGTCTAATAGTACACAGTTGCATTTTATTTTAACATTCAAACTTTCTGTTATGTTTTCAATAATTGTGGCAATTGCATCGTTAGTAGATTTATTTTTCCTAAATCCAAACTGAGATTTATTAAGTATATTGTGTTTTTCTAAAAATGCTATTAATTGGTTAGCTATTACTGTTTCCAGAACTTTTGAAAGGGCAGGTACAAGAGTAATTGGACGATAGTTATTTGCATCTTCTTTTATCCCGTTTTTTGTAGATTGGTTTGACTACTGATTTTTTTTTAGTTTAGAAGGGAAGGTGCCTTCTCTGATTGATGCATTGACCAATTTTAAGAGTGGCTTTATTATGTAAGGTGTACATTTTTTTAGCAGATATGGTGAGATGTCATCAAGACCTGCTGATTTTTTATTCTTCATGCCCTCAATTACTTTAATCAATTCAGTCTCTGTTATTTTAATAGGACAAGTGAATCTTTTATGCTTATATTTTTATTACAAGTCGTGGATGTAATAAATTTTTGTCAAGTATAAGTTTATTTACAGTTTCTATGAAGGTTTTATTAAATATGTTACATGTTCCACTCGGACTTGAGACTATTTCATTTCCATCTTGTAAGTGTATATTACTAATCAGAGTATTTTTTGGTGAACCTCTTTCTCTATTAAATTCCCACAATATTTTTGGAATGTTATTTGATCTGGTTATAATATTCTGAATGTAGTTTGCTTTTGCATTTTTTAATATTACACTATATTCCTTTTTATATGCTTTATAGATGTCTCTCTGTTCCTGAGTCTTACTTTGCATATAAAGGTTGTACAAATCCTTTAGTTTTGTTCTTGCTATTATAGTATCTTTTTTTATCCAGGGGCTTTTTGAAGTACTTATGGTATTTCTCTTCAGTTTGGGACAGGCTACATTAAAATAGTAGTTAAAAATGCTATAAAAAGAGTCCCATTTTTTCTACCTCATTTTCCTGGACACTTCAATCCAAGTTTCAGTTTGTATTGAAGAGCATAGATGTATTATATTGGCTTCTGATATATTCCTGACCTCTTTGTAACATCTTGTTTCTTGTGGTACAGACCTATTAATAGTTATACATTGTGCAAAATGATCTGAAAGTAGGCTGTTTATTACTTCAATATGATAGTATTTAGCCGGTA
Source organism: Cryptotermes secundus (assembly GCF_002891405.2). Lineage (NCBI taxonomy): Eukaryota > Metazoa > Arthropoda > Insecta > Blattodea > Kalotermitidae > Cryptotermes > Cryptotermes secundus. The sequence goes on from NW_019743656.1 coordinate 5,566,466, forward strand.
TATTAGTTATGATTTGGTCTATAGTTGTAGCCATACTTTCAGTTACTCGTGTAGGTGTATTTATTGTCGCAGTCAGATTATAAGCTTTTGTAACATCTAATAATTTTTTGTGACTACTTCCACCTTACATGTTCTTGTCAAACACGTACTTACATATGGTTACTGTGTGTGAGTGATTATATATATACCCATTGTATCTGATAGCATATCACAAATTTAAATTTACATTGTTTCAGGAAAGAACTGGAAATAACAGTTTTGAGCACAATGCATTGACATTAAAATACAAGCTTGATAATGAATTCGAGCTTGTATTTGTTGTTGCCTATCAAAAAATTCTACAGTTGTCGTACGTTGACAAATTCCTGAATGATATCCATCTGGAATTCAGAGACAAGTACAAAACAGATTTGCATGAAGGACTCTATTTTCAGGTAAGTGGTGTTACAATTTATAGTGCAGTAATCTGGTTCGTATAAAGACCCATTTTTACCCAGTGCAAAGTGACCAGAGTATGACGCTGAAGGTGGAGGTAATACCTTCTCTCACCATTGTTGTCATAGTGTGATGCTTTATTAGGCCCTAAGACAAATTTATTTTGACTCAGTAAAGAAGTAGAACTAGAATTTATTTAAATTCTATAAATGCTGTATTGGAGAAAGCTAAGAGTGTAGTTTAATACAATTGCAGTAATTAATATTATTATATTTAATATTTATAAAATAATAANCAGGCAAGGATTCCCAAACAGATGAGAACCTTTGAGGAATCATCAAAATCAAAGAAAACTGTGGCATCTATGATTGAGAGAAAGAATGATGAGAAAGAAAATAAGAAAACAGGTGAGTCAAGATAATTGAATTTTATTTTGAGGTTTGCTTGAGATCAGTAGAATCCTACAAGTGTTTATCTGATTAGTAAACAAAAAATATGGTAAGGTTCGTACATTACAGGTTGTCAGGAGTAGGTGTATAGGGATTAATTAGGATTTGAGGTTGTTTTGGCAGTGGTTGTAACGAGTTTTGTCTTCTGGGGAGTGACATTGTTTAGTCTGTTGAAGAGTCATCTGAGCTCTGCTTGCTGCCTCTTTCATGCCGGTTTCTTGCTTGGATTACTCATCAACCATAAAGATGGAGGCAACATGATCCACTGAAATGCCACTTGCAAATCACGAGACTACACATTGTTATGTCCCAGAAAATTCAGCTTTTACTGTGGCACAACATACCTTTAGTTGTGGCAGCAATATTTTTATGGTATTTGAGAAATTCAGGCTTTGTCATAGTTAAGGCTGATCGATTCTCAGAGCTCACTTCTATCTTGAAAAGTTACATGTTTTCCAATTTTCTAATTTCAGTGGACAATTTATTGTTTAATTTAGTTACTCTGTTCACTTCACTTTTCTTATTAACATTGGTTTCTGAAAAACTAAACATGAAGAATCCTATCTTGGGTATGTACACACATTTTGATTACAAATATCTTTCTTTGTCTCAACTTGTTTATATTTATTTTTATATAACATACCATTCCACTTGAATAAATACAAGCCATTGGAACTGCATTAGATCCTTAAAAAGTTTCTTGTCTGAAGTACAAGTACGTCTCCCTTTGTCACTGATTATTTGAGGAACTTGAGAGTCTCATTCTTGCACATCACAGTGATCATTCTGGGCATACTAGACTTGTTGATTCGTGAGACTTATGTTTGGAGACATCCATAAATCCGTAAATCCTCATTTTGTTTACTAATTTAATAATTCTCATGGTTTACAGGGAAAAATAAGAAGAAGGGTGTTGGTTTTGTTAACGGTGATGGCATCACTACCAGTAAGTACTAACTAATTGGGAAGGGCTCTGATGATGTATTACAGTTAGTATACTAGTTTTCTGGACTCTGTCCTTCTGATACTCTAAATTAGAACAAAGTATTTCTGAAGCAGGATATTCAGTTGGAGGGCATGTACTGTCAAGTCCATTAGAAAGACCTACAAGAAGAGACTGTGATTAGCTCTGTGTAGTGGATCGAACTGAGCAGGGACTCTGCATTTGCGAATAGGAGCAGATGCAGCTTCAGAAGTGTTGTGCTCTATTGTATTTTAGAATATTAGACAATGATCAGACTCTAGAAAGCGAGTAACACTGAGTAATTACTAACTATACTGATATTGTTAACAGTTTTCAGGAGATCTGTTTCAATGGGAAAGTGGTAGAGGTGCTTACACATATCAGTGTGACTTCTCACATTCCCCTTCCTTTAATTTTCATCATTTCAGCATTCAGTACTGAACATCATGATTAAATGTGTAGCACTCCTGTTTCATATATGAGATGTACGTCAAGAGTAAACAACTGCCTTAAGCTAACTAAATGATACAGAAAGGCAGCCTCCCTTACTTGCTGGCTGTGTGTATTTCACATTGCCCTGGGAAGTACAGTACAGAACCAGTTATGCAACTAAGGCTAAAAAGTAAAATCTATCCCTGTAACAGGCAATGGAGGTCTGTACGGTTGTGAAATATTGAGGTCCCCACGTTTTCTAGCTAATTGGCTCACAGATGGTGATGAGTTTATCAGTCTTGCGCACCAGCTGTCCTTTACCCAAGGAAGATCCCTGGTACTCATTTCTGTTGGAGGTTGAGTCAACCCCAGGGCAATAGTGTGGCTTGAGGATTGATTCAGTTTAGATCAAAGACCTCATCAGGAATTGGACCCATGACCCTTGGGCTTGTGGCATAGTGCTTCAACCAACTACTCTATGGTGTGCCCCTAAGAGAAAAAAGTATTTCTTTGATAGTGTCATGGCTTTTACAGCTTACTGGAAAATAGGTGCCAAAAAGGTAACGGACTATTTTAAGAAATAATGTGACTTGCTTTACAGGTATTTTATGTCAAAACTTTTTTTTATTTGAATTGCCACATACTTTTACAGAGGAGTCTAGGATCAGCCAGGGGGTTAAACAAATTGTTAATATGTTCTCTTCTAACTCTGTTCTTTATGTGATTTTTTTGTAGTGAAGAATGCAGAACCTCCAAAGATTGAGACGCAACCATCCTCTAATGGAGAACTGGATGAGGAGACTTTACAACAGAATCGTCTCCGCCTTGCTCAGAGGATGGCAGCTGGTGGGAAAAGTCCCAAGTCCAGAGCAGAGAAGTAAGTCTAGTCATGGGAAGTACACACAGTTCTATGTGTCTTTATATTTTGAATTTTGTTTGATTTGAAGCTGATAATTGAATTACCCAAATTGTTGTCACTTTGTCAGAAGTCTTGCTTTGAGTAACTTAATATCTGGTTTCTTCAAACTAAAGTGTAGCTTCTGTGAAGATAATTTGGAATAAAATTTGTTATCCAATGTATTAACACCAGTAAACATGCCAACATATCTGGGCTGTAAACATGGGCTGTGGTAGTAGTGGTGTTTAGCTTTGTATTTATACTACTGGAGGGTTAGTGATTTTGTTTGTATTAATATAATAGTTTGTTTTACATGAAGTGTGTGAAGGGGTAGATGCCGTTAAATTAGCCCTATTTACTTTGGGGCACTCATGGCATTGGCACACCAGCAGATGGATCCATGCCACAGATAAGCCCCTGTCACTGCTTGTGGAACCATTGCAATGCCGCTGCCACCACCACCACCACCACCACCACCACCACCACCACCACTTTCATGGGGAGGCCAAAGGGTTTCATTTGAACAGCCCTCATAAAGACAGACAGTTTTATAGGCTACACTGAAAGCCATAGTTCAGTTGTGGGCCAGTTTTTCCCTGTCCTGAGGTCATGTTTTATAAGCTTCAGAGGGTCAGTGATTGTTGCCAGTGTGATGCTTGCATTGGCTATCACAGTGTTTCTGTTACAGAAAGAGCCCAAAGCCCTTGAAGGAAGGAAAGAAACCACGTGTATGGGATCTGGGTGGCAACACAAAGGATCTTGCCAATCTGGAGTACACCAAGGACAAGCCCACAGATGGAATTCCTGGGCGAGATGAGGTACAACCTGACACCAAGGTAAGTCACTGGCATGTGATCAGTATGATGCTTACTAGGTACACTTTCATGGTACTTAGTTAAAAAGCTCATCTTTGATCAGCCTTTCAGCTGTTTCCATATTATTATTTGTAGTGTTTCACTGCATAATTCACATTTTCTGACATTCTGGAATCAAAACTTTCTTGCATAATTCCGTGAGGATGTATGTAAATGACCTTTCATGGAAAATGTTACTATCTTCTTGATTGTTGCATAATTCACACATTTTCTAACATTTTGGTATCAAAAACTTCTTGAATAATTTGCATGAGAATGTATGTAAATGACCTTTCATGGAAAATGTATACAACCTTCTTGATATCTATGTAAAAGAAACACATTCTCTGAAAAAGTGATCCTACCTTAAGATGATAATTTCTGAATATGGTTTTGTTAATATGTTAAATAGGGATTTCACTGCGTCTAGGTACAGATTCTTCTGTGCACATATCAAAGCCCTTGTCTGTGCCAAAATTTAAGCATCAGAATATGTAAAACATCAGGCTGTAACTTCCATGTGATCATCGTCATATTTTCCAGTATTAGGCTCAAGCCTGGAAATGGGTGTCATGAAACAGAATCCTTCTGTCATTTCAGAGATCTCCTAAAACTACTTTTTCATTTTGCCTGATATTTTAAGACCTATTTCTGGAATCTGTCAGAACTCGTGTGTCAGCATGCTCTTTCCAGTATTCTGTATTCTCTGGATTATAGTTTTGCAATTTTGTAGTGCATACAGTTCATCAGTAGGTCCATTTTGCAGACTTTTGTTTGTTCTGTTGGTTGTAGATTATTGGCACAATGGCAGGTGGAATTCGCGACCTGGAGGTGGAGAGTGACACTGAAGATGAAATGGAATATGAGGAAGAAGTACTTGCAGAACCACGCAAGCAGGGCACAGTGACTGCTGGAAAGTCAAAGGGTGTATTCTCCTTGTTGAGGTAATATAATTATGTGGTGATAACTCTGCCCAGTTCTAGAGTAAAATGGTAAAGCTATCCCTGTAACAGGCTGTGGAAGCCCATGGGGTTGTGAGACATCAGGGCTGTCATATTTTCTAGACAACCAGCTCACAGATGCACGCCTAGAGTAGCAGTTCTTAAAAGAACATATGAAGTGGCCAGATATATAAACAGAAAATACTGCTGCGACATTCGTGAAACATTGTCATGTTAAAGTGCTACTCAAGAGAGGGCAAAGAAGGAAATGTTGAAGTCCAATCATTGCTTATAAAAGTCATTGCTTACACAATTCATTGTGTGTTTCAGATTCCACTGGAATATTTTGTATAATATGGTTTTTGCAGTGGCAACAACACATAGTGTTTAGTGACTTGGCATTCCTCTACAGATTTTGAAGACTGACTTAGTTAGTCAAAGCCTGTCCTATTTCTTCAGATTAAGGATGAAGCACATATGTTTTTATTTTCTTTGCAAATCAGAATCTAGTTACATGTCTTTTATGCAGTTATTTGCCATGGACAGACATTTGTCATTAAATTGGTATGTGTGTGTATGTGTGTGCAGGGGTCTGGTTGGCAGCAAGAATCTGACACATGAGGACATGCAACCTGTGCTTGAGAAGCTGAAAGACCATCTGATTGCCAAGAATGTGGCAGCAGACATTGCTCATAAGCTCTGTGACTCTGTGGCAACCAAATTGGAGGGAAAAGTGAGTACATTGCTGCAGAGGTATACTGCCAGTGTTTAAATTATAGAAGCTCTCCTTGTGATAGGCTGTGGAGGCCTAGTAAATAGGAGAATAGTAAAATGGAAAGGATGTTAAAGAAGTGATTGTTGCATATGCAGGGTGCAAAGACTGAGGTACACACAGGAAAACATCAGGATGGCTGGTGCCTCACCCGTGCCACTACCTTTTAATACTCTGACATGCTTTAGGGAATTATATTTCTTAAGTGGTACCTTTCCACAGGTGCTGGGAACATTCGACACTGTGGCAAAAACGGTCAAAACCACTTTGACAGAGGCTCTAGTGCAGATTCTTTCACCAAAGAGACGTGTAGATATCTTGCGAGATGCCATGGAAGCCAAGAAACAGGGCCGACCTTATGTCATGACTTTCTGTGGGGTAAATGGTGTGGGAAAATCTACCAATCTTGCAAAGGTAAGCCGGATATTTTATTTCATTTAATAATTTCTGTTGGATTGAGAATTTTTGGTTCTAAAATTGTACAGTGATCTAAATAAGTAAAGACTTGATTAAGATTGAAATATGTAGTAACTCAAGAAGAAATGATATCTGAAGATGTGTAATGTTTTAGTAAGAAAGGCAGTTGGACGCAAGAGGTAATATTCCTTAGAAGAGCTAGTGGACTCCAAAGCTGTTTTAGAGGGCATGGAGGAGAAACTCTCCTTAATGAAGGATGAATCCCAGCTGCTGTAATTGTTGCAATAGGAATTTCCTTTTTAGACAGGCAGATGTTGGTGTTTTGGCAAATAAATATCATGAGACTGGAATCCATATATCATTGGTTTTCAAACATCTTATACCACCACTCACTGCATCCTCAGAATATAGGTGTAATATGTTTTTCTTTATTACTAGTGGGGTGGGACTAAGTCCTTTGTACTGTGGCCACTTCTGGCCTATTGTACCAGCCCCAGATGGTAGGTGAAGGTGATTGTGGAGCAATTGGTGGAATGAAGATTGGCAGGGGAAACTGAAGTACTTGGAGAAAACCTGCCCCAGTGCCACTTTGTCCACCACTGTGGCGTGGCCCTAGGTATAATATGTTAGATTACGTTGTAATCATTAAGAAAAAATTGAAATGTTCAGCTAAATTGTTATTTACTTTTATATTGGGTTCTTCCTTTCTTTTTTATGGAATTTCCTACACCATTCCTATTTGACCCATTATAATTTTTTTGTGTATAGTCCTGAATAGGCCAAATGAATGGAGATTACTCTCTTCTGGGATGTGACACTGTATAGTCTGGTAGGTCATTGGCTGTGTTTCAAAGGAACATGTTTCTTCTGCGATGAAGATGGAAGTAGCGCATTCCTGTGAAATGTTAGTGATGATCTACGAGACTACATGGCATCACATCCCAGAAGACTGTGATCTTTATAATCAGTGCTATACTCATAAGATTGTGAAATCTGGCAAAAGAAAAATGTAGATCCCACATAACACTGGTGCTTGTGAGAAATGTGCATACTGTGATATCTCATTGCTGACATCAGCTTGCTGGTTATGTAATGATTGATGTAAAAGGAGTATGTGTTATGGAATCACACAAACTTTATTTTCTCAATCATAGTCTGTTCTGCTGTTAAATTACATCTTGAAATTTGCTATTTTCTGGTGCAAATAATGCACAAAGGTTAATCATTGTTAAACTGTAGATAAAATGTAGTATAGTGTTTGGTTTTCAAGTGGATCCACTTTCCAACTGAATTTATTAAAATTTATTATATGTGTGTGTGTGTGTGTGTGTGAGTCCTGATAGTGCAGTCAGTATAGCGACTGGCTACGGGCAGGACAACTGAGGAGTTGGAGTTCGAGTCCCAGTACAGTCAAGAATTTATTTTCTCCATGTTGTCCAGACTGACTGGGGTCCACCCAACCTCCTATCCAATGGGTACCAGTCACCCTTTCCCCGGGAAGGGTAAAGTGGCCGGGGCGTGAATGTGACCACTCATGTCCAGCTAGTGCCGAGATGAAGAAAAAGTGGATCTATACTTCCACTCCCACATATGCCTTAATGGTCTAGTGCTTAATTAGTTCCACCGGGACAACTTTACCTTTTACCTATATGTATAAATTAAATCATATGTTAAAATGAAATAATAATGAAGGCTGCACCATAGCTCAAGCGGTTAGTCTCTGGTTTCCCACCATGGCGGCCTGGGTTCGATCCTGGGTCTGGTCAAGTGGGATTTGTGGTTGTCAGAGTGGCGCTGGAGCGGGTTTTCTCCGAGTACTTCGGTTTCCCCTGCCAATCTTAATTCCACCAAATTCTCCATCATCATAATCATCTGAGGCAGGCTACAATAGGCCATTCAATGGCCGCCGTGCCGAGTGGACCCAGTTCTACTCCACCCCCCACTCAGCGAATTAAAAAGGAAAAATAATAATGATATGTTTCTCAGCACATTTCATTTTAAGCTCAGTAAATCCCATGTAAGTCTTGATTTAGTGTTGTTCTGTAATTATGTTGAGTGTAGATATACTTGATTTTTAGATGGGGAATTGAGATAGTAGAATTTAGTATTTTTGGTTATTACCTTTGTTATTTATTTTGTTGAACTTTAGACTTAGTTCTTTTGCAGTTATATACCTGTTGCTTACTTTCAGGCATTATAGAACATGACTCCACATGCCATGAGTCATGCCTTACTGGTATAATCATTGTTTCTGAAATCACATTGAATAATCCGAATAATGCATATTAATGTAATACATCATGCACTAAATTATAAATTGCAGATCTGTTTCTGGCTCATCGAAAACAACTTGCGTGTGCTCATCGCAGCGTGTGACACATTTCGAGCTGGGGCTGTGGAACAGCTGCGTACACACACACGTCATCTAAACGCCCTTCACCCTTCAGACAAACATGGTGGTCAGCAGATGGTACAGCTGTATGAGAAGGGATATGGTAAGTTAGAGAATTGCATGAGATTTGTGGTTGTCATGGCAGTGAATATGAAGATTACTGATGCAGGTAGAGGCACAGTTTTGCCATATATTTTACATAATCAAGAATTCAAAACTGTTTTTAGGTAAGGATGCAGCTGGGATTGCTATGGAAGCCATCAACTTTGCACGTGACCTCAAGATTAATGTGGTGCTGGTCGACACAGCTGGGCGCATGCAGGACAATGAGCCCCTCATGAGGGCCCTTGCAAAGGTGAAATATTTCTCTGAATAGTACTGTCAAACATCCCCCTATAATATTCCTTGACTTACTATGTTCTGTTATTTAATGTTTAACATAATAGAATATCTCTGTGTTATGATTTTGCTGTTTAAGAGTTTCCTCAGTTTAGTGTTGTAGCAGTAGTTGCAACAAACAACACTGTTTACTTGTTTTACAGCGCACAGTGGGCGCTTCAGCTGTGTATTCACAGGACATGGTTGCTTTTACATATTTTTTTGTTAAATGTTTATTTTTTTCAGGTTGTAATGAGCAAAAGAAAGTACATCCAACTCGCATAAATGCATATTAACAAAGTATTGTGTGATTGTGATGTTGCAGTTGATCATAGTGAATGAGCCTGATTTGGTGCTGTTTGTTGGGGAAGCACTTGTAGGCAATGAGGCTGTGGATCAGCTTGTTAAATTCAACCAGGCCATGGCTGATTATTCCTTGTCTGCCAACCCTCATCTCATTGATGGCATAGTTCTTACCAAGTTTGACACCATTGATGATAAGGTGTGTGAGAGTGCATTAATTTTGAGAGATATATCTTGCAAGGAGACCAGTAAATTTCATCTGTCAACGTTACTCCATGGCTGATAGTTATGAGGGAGATTCAGCAAATAGGACACAAATGGAATTAAAACAGCTGTAATGGATGTAACAAGTTTTCTGCTAGTATCAGCAGGTAGCAGCACGGTGTGGGTTCATGACAGTATGGGTAGCAGGCATGCATGCACATGCTCAGAGGCTGGTATCAATAGGAAACTGTGCTTGAGGGTGTACTACAGAAGAGCAGCGTTTTGTTGTGCATTTTTTTTGGTCGGAAGGACTTGATGCAATGGATATTCATAAAGAAATGTTCCTGTTTATAGTGGGCAGTGTTTATTGCATAAAGCGGTTCACAGCTGCTTTGAGAAATTCTCTTAAGGACATTCAAAAGTAACAGATGCTGCTCGACCAGGTGCAGAAGTGGCTGAGACAACAATCAAAAGACTTCTGTGCTGTGGGTTTCGACATACTGGTAAAGCAGCAGGACAAGTGTATCAATGTTGGAGGTTATGTTAAGATAAAAATGTTTTTTTTCCACGTTTGAATATCACGTTTTACATTTTATATCCATTTGTGACCTATTTACTGACTTCCTTGTAGGAAAGGCAGCAAGCCATGCAGAGTGCATTTGTAGAGGAAAGTCTGTGCCCTGGTACAGCTACCAAATATGCTCCCTGTATGCTGTAAATGTTCTAAGATAAAGCTGACAATGTAGTTAATCAGTTACTATACTATGAGGACATATGAGAGAGTGGAGTTATAGGTCCACACATTCTTCATCATTGTACTATATGGAGGAGGGTGGTCAGCTTCATCCTGCTCCCCCTCCCTCCCCTGAAAAGAGTCCTTTGTATTTGCTGGAGAGAAGGCTGGTATGAGGCAGGGTCAATCCAGACGTTGGTGAGAATAATCTCTGCTCCTGTTAGAATCAAACTTTTGATTCTTTGGTCATCCAGCTCGTGGCCTTATGCCCTATGCTGACTGTGTTATCCGTGTTCATGCCTTTACCATACAAGAATGGTAACTTAATTCATCAGTTTTCTCTTTTCATTTATAAGTTTCTGATTGTATGGATATCATCCAGTCATCTGTTTGGTTTTTGGTAGATCTTTGGTAATGGTGTTCTTTTGTGTTTGAGGTTCTCATGGTGGTGAGTATGGAGAGTACTGTCTTCTGTAATCTGGTAGATTGTTACCAAAGTTTTAGAGCAACCACTTCTAACTTGAAGCAGGTTCCTGTGTTAATGATCTACCAGAATACATGGTGTCACTCTCCAGATGACAATAATCTTCATAATGTTTAGACTTGAAAGCATGTTCAGGAGTATGAATACATGAAATCGTTATTGCATAAATGATGTTTGAAGTGGGATCAAATAGTGTGTTGACAAATACTAGCCTGAAGTGAAGATTACTAGCACAAAGAAGTTGTTTGTTATCTTATACCTCTCTAAGCTCTTTGCTTCCAAACACTTTTGAATTCACTGATGTTCCCAACAGGTTGGAGCTGCCATCTCTATGACATACATCACAGGCCAGCCTATTGTGTTCGTGGGTACAGGGCAGACCTACACAGATCTCAAGTCTCTAAATGCCAAGGCTGTGGTTCATGCACTGATGAAGTGAAGAGGCAGTTCAGTCATTCAAGCAGGATGATGGTACAAAATTCTAAATTTATTAGCTGGTCATTTTATTAGTATGGCATAAAATCACAATATTTTAATTCTTTCTTTGTGAATGTATTTTAACTGTGTATACAGAGTATTCCAGCATGTTACTGATTGTGACAGTACAAATTTATTCCTATCCAACTAATCTGAAGCAGTGTATTTTTTTAGCAGAAATGTTTCTTCTGTTCATAATCTCTTTGATTTAAAAATATCATACTCGTCAAACTTTCTAAGATCTGATTACTTTTTACCTAAATTGAAATATATCACATATCATGTAAATTACTGTATCTTCTAGAGTCCAAGATGCAGTTTCTCTCATGGAAAATGCTACCAAAAGTCTGAGTGCATGTTATAGTCCACAAATGTAGAAGGCAGTGGAAATGACAAAATATATTCTGAAAGGAGATACTCGTAGGAATGTTACTCCACTCCACCATGGCAGCATGTTTTCATTGAATTATAATTTGCAAGAACTGAAATGTTGCAGACCATGTCATTGCTATGGGTGGGTTTGGATTTCATTAGTGCTGTACTGTAACCATTATTGGTAACATTATTTCATGTTTTTAATGCAATGGGCTCAAGGCACGAATGGATTTCATGTGTTATAGGGTTTAAATTGTGGCAAACAACATGGAAAGAATGCAAAAGGAAGATATTTTAGTAACATTATACAGATGCATCTTAGAGTCCAAAAATAAGGCAATTTAATACGAACATCTAAACAGTAGAAATGCTTTCTTTCTCAATATCATTCAGAATGTGAGATCTGCTTTTTACATTTGCTGCTAATGATACTAGGAAGGCATATTCACTCTAGTCTGTCCCTGAAAGACAGTTTCTAATACAGTTTTAATATCTTGAATTATTGATATGTGAGATGATAATCTTAATTATTTCCATGTGAGTCATATGTGACTAATAGCCCAACTCTCTTGATTGCCACGCTTCTTGCTTGATCACTTCATTTGGATGTTGTTGACCCTGTCCATGGATAGCCAACCATCCATCATTATAATCATCATTATGGTGGAGGTATTTGAGATTTCAGGTTCCTACAGCAGTTACTGTGAAGATTACTGTCTTCTGAGATGTAGTGTCATAGATGTTTACAGTTATTTCAGAGGAATATGCTGCCCCATCTGCAGATATGGGACTGGATGCTGATTGATCATGAAGATGGAGGTAGCATAATCCTCTGAAATGTTAGTACACACTGAACAGTTTTCCAGAAGACAACAGTCTTCATGGTGGAAGTTTTTTGTGGGTTAGTGAAGTATCTACTACTTTAACAGCATTGATCATTGTTTATATTACTTCATATGGTGTACATATTGTATCCCTGAATTGAATAAAAAATCTCCCAGTTTATTCATTTCCTTGTTACTGTATGGCAGTTTTATTAAACATGGAGAACACTACATAATGAGGAACTTCAAGATTCCTTCAATTCCTTCTACAGTCACCAAGGCATTTAAATATAAGACAAAGTTATAAGGTCTTAGGAATGTATCTGGATGGGGCAAAAAGAGGATTCTGGTAGTCAAATGTGTTCCTTTGGAATTCTATGTAGGACCCCTTTGGGACAGCTTGTTGAATAGTGTTGTTGTTAACACATTTGTGCAATTCATTTCTCTAGTCTTTTATTTAAATATTTTGTAGAAATTAGTTCTAGCAGATATATAAGGTACCAGGGTTTCATGGTGGTGAAGATTTATAATCGTTGATTATGATACCAAGTAGTCCACTTGGTGGGTACCAGCATTTCAGAACAACACTGGATCCATCTTCAGGGTAGAAGCACAGAGTTCTAAAATCATGTTTGTGGCCAGATGTAAATGAATTTGTATGTATTCTTAATGGATAAACAGTGGCTATTCATATATAATTAGTATTATGGAAACACAAAAGAGATGATCTCTTTTGGTGGAAGGCAGCAGTAAGCCATACAGGAACATTTTAATAATATGCATAAACTAATCTGTTCATAGATGCATTAGTTCTTATTATATTGGTGTACTGTTATTCAGTAAGACAATATATTGGTTTCAGTATATAAAAAAAATTATTTTTTGTGAAGAATGTATTATGTTTCCACAGTGATAGCCTTATAATAGCAAGTTTCAAGAAGGATTGTAAAGTGATTATAGAAGCATCAGTCTAGAAGTATAACTTCCATATGTTTCTAATTAAGCTGGGGTTTTGAGTCCTCATTTTTCTTGAACTGAGCAAATTCTGTCTGAGGTGTCTTGCAAATTTTTGAAACAAGCTTATTTTTATGGAGTTGTTAGCCCCACGCCCAATCCCCAAGCTGGAGGCCCACCCATTGTCGGCTGTCCGCGACTGCTTATTCAATATATTTGCAGCTACCCTGCATATCTGGAAGGTGTCTCCTCCATCTGCAACCTGAGGATGTGCCATGCCATGGTGACAAGGGACCCACCTAACTTGTACTCTTCTCCAAGTATAATTAGAATGATCAAGTCAAGGAGGATGAGATGGGCTGGGCATGTAGCACAAGTAGGGAGAGGAGGAATGTATTGTGGGTTTTTTTTGTCATTACTTCAATGAGAACCCACTTCTTCGGAACAGTTTTGTAGGTCCTGAAAAGGACCGTTGGTTGCTGAGATGCTTGACCGGTGAGGTAGCGCGGTGCACGCCGGTAGGAAGGGATGTTGGTTGCGGTGGATGTTGACTGGCCGCGGTGTGGCCATTGCTGGAGGTTGCTTGATCGCTGTGTGGCAGCTGCTGGTGGAAGTCTGGTCATCGAGCGCGGTCGCTGGAGTGGAGAGGCAGTAGCTACGCCAGGTGCCCAGTGAGTCGGGCATCACCACCGGCTAGCCGAGGCAGCTCAGTGAGTCGGGCATGCTGTCAGAGTGGCGAGGCGGCCATTCCTGGCGCAGCGCAGTGCCGAAGACTCCGAAGACTGAGCGCTGAGGACGAAGTGTGCTGGCTGATGTTGACTGATCATAGACTGATCGTTGACTGATGCTGCTGGGTTGGAGCTGCTCCTTTTTATACCAAGTGTGATGGCGGAGCGAAAATTTGCTGAGCGGTGATTGGCTAGCACGCGTAATGATGTGGATGCGGGCTAGCACAAGCGCTGTATAAATGCGAACATTGGAGGCAATTTGATTGGTTAGCATGCGTGATGGTGAAAAGTGAGTTGAATAGTGAGCGTTGTAGAAATAGCGTGGTATGTGGGATGTTCCCGCAGTATGTAGGATATTGGTGGGAAAGCCAGAAGGAAGGAGACCACTGGGAAGATCAAGACATAGGTGGGTGGACAAAATTAAAATGGATCTTAGTCAGGATGGGATGGTATAAATTGGATTGATCTGGGTCATGATTGAGGTCAGTGGAGGGCTCTTGTGAACATGGTAATGAACCTTCGGGTTCCATAAAATGCTGGAAAGTTTTGGAGTAGCTGCACAATTGGCAGCTTCTCAAGAAGGGCTCAGTTCCAAGAGTGAGTGAGCAACTCTGTTGGTTCTGATTGTGTCATTCTTAAATCTGCAGCCCAGTAGACTTCTAATTTTGCATTATGACTGGCCACATATGACCCTAATCTCTGTCAGAATGGTCAAAACAGTAGATCAACTGTTACACTTCAAAGTAGTAGTGTTCTCAGCATTTAAACCAACAATTCAACTACGAGCCAAAGTCAATTTTATGCATATCCAGACTAGTTCCTTCCCATCATATTAAGAATTGAATTGAATTGAATTTATTTACATTCTATAAATCCTAAGTAGGTTAGTACCTTTGGATACAGAACAAGTCAAAAGGTTACATACATAAGTACAGACAATTTTAGCTTAAAAATTAATATAACTTAATTTTACATCATTCTCTATTTACATTGAAGTATTCATCTAAAGAGTAGAAGGAATGAGCATGTAGATAATTCTTTAACTCTGATTTAAACTTTTTAATATCATTGCCCAAGTTTTTAATACTTTGTGGCAGATTGTTGAACACTTTT